>NC_056732.1:991690932-991740932 GCF_019279795.1 Protopterus annectens | reverse complement strand
ACCTCTGAGGTCCCTCTAGATGCTGTGTATGCCTGGTCAGGTACCTACCAAAGGGAACATTGTACTCTATGACTGGTCTGGTAAGGATGGAGTACAGTGGGAGGATTACCACTTTGGCCCTAGATGCCTTGCCTTACATATAAGTTGTGCAACATAAAGGGATTCCTTCATGACTGTGGCCACATGGTGGTTGAAGGTAAGGCTGCTATCTATGTGTTTACCCAAATCCTTGACCACTGAGTCAACTCTTAGGGGTATATTATGAATATGGTAATTAGCCTGGAAAGTTGACTTCCAAAAGATGCAATTATGCATTTCTTAACACTGAGATTAAGATCTTGGCTTTGGCATCATTTGATTGCCAGAGATAGACTTCTTGAAGACTGCTAGTGTCTGCAAGGGAGGCAGTGATAACCTCCAGCTTGCAATCATTTCCAAACTAGTCAGCCATAAACCTTCAGCATTTGCATCCATTTTGAAGAAATAGATGTAAAAAAGGGGTGGGCCCAGTACAAGAGCCATGGTCAACTCTGCTGCGGACTGGCCTCTTGGTGAGGTTGGCCTCCCCTATTTTGAACCCCATAGGTCCTATCAGTGAGTCTATTAGTGATATTACCTTTTCAACTTTCCTTATAAGGTATTAAGCTGTACAAAGTGGTAAAAAGGTGGGGTTATCAGAGGGTCTTATTCTCAAATATCAATGCAAGTATATTTTAATTTGAATTTAGGGTAGAATTCAGGTCAGAATGCCATTTGTAAATGAAGCAAGTACTGTCAAGTTTTATAGTGTTGCAAGGTAGTGTATGTTACCCATAATGGGTCATAAGTGTCTCTGTTAGCTCATTTATTTACAAACAGTATTATGCCTTTTTTACACTGTATGACATTGTACGATGAACTATCAAGCTTTGGTTAGCTTTGTCTCAACAGTGTGCTATAGTTTTCCATGTGATGCTTTCATTGTTTTTAGTCCCCCAGACTGCATGATACTTGGCTAGTCCCCAGTGCCCCACTTCCAAGATGAACCTACCCACCATCTTCCTATCCCTGGACTATTCCAGCATTTTCTGGATACAGATATGGATCCTAAGGGTATGCTGGATGCTTGATCATCTGAGCTTCCTTCCTGGGGAGTTTTTCTGTATGCCCTACCTGGGTACAGTCATGGATCTTTAAAGGTATCTTAGGTGCTGAGCCGCCTGTGTTTCCTTCCTTTGTTGTTGCTTTTTATATGCCCTACCTGGGATACAGTCATGGATTGCAAAGGTATCCTGGGTACTCAGTCATCTGTGCTTCCTTCCTGGAAAGTTTCTTTTTATATGCCCTTCCTACTTTTCCTTTCCCCACCCCCAACACTCGTTGACCATATCTGATGGTAGCTCCCATGTATTGACCAAGCCTCACCTTAGGGAGCATCAACAGTGACCTCCCTCCCAGGATGAGCACTCCCATCACTCCCTGCTGCTCTGTCAGTCACCTGAGCCACTAATTAAACAGGTCAGCTGGGCCATGGTTAGGGCTTTATACCTTTATCTCACTGGAGAAGGGAAGGTGGGCTGTAGTTAAGAATTTACCCATCTGTGCCACCAGAGTAGCTATTTTCATTCGTAGGTTGATCTATTTGGTGATGGTGAATGTTTTTCAGTAGGCAGTATTTATCTGAGATTATGCTTCTTATCATTAAAAGCTCATTATATCTTATAAATTCTGATGCAACTGTTGGGCCACTATGAAGGAGTGTGGATATCACTGTTGGGGAAGGGAGTTCTGCCTGTATTTTTCCCTATTAGAGGTAGCATACATTTACTCTTTTGTAATAACGTCTAGAAGTTTCAAAAACTATGAACAGAACAGTTATACATAGGTAGAAGTTGGCTGGTTACACACATATTCACACATACTTACTCACACTGGTGTAAAATACTACAACAGAGCCCACAATTACGTAAAGTAATGAATCATTATTGAACAGAAGAAATCATCTGTTTGTAGACATAGAAAGTTTTCTGCTAGTCCCACAAAAAATTTCTCTCAAACCAGTTTTGTCACAGTCTAAATATGCTTTTCATCATCTTTCTTCTTTTCTGAATTCATAATAGAAGATGTCTAAGCTTTCTTGGGATATTCTAAAATGTCTTCTTTGCCATAGCACACCACTATTCCAGGTACAAACTGCTACTTTATTAAGAGGCAAGCTTCTCTAATAGGCCCACAGTCCACCTTTAATAGAATATATGCTCATTTACTAAACCTTTCTATCTAATACAGAAATGTATTGGTCTGTTTTAAAGAAGCAATATTATTTACACTTAAATACACTGTTTATATCAATGTAATTTATAGTTGTCTGTTCAGTTTAGTGAAATTCTGAGACATCATAGAGCAAGAACTTCCACACTATAAAATATTCACATGCATTGATATTCAATACAGATTTTAATTAAACTGGACCCGGAAGTAACTGAAAATGCAATTGGTAAGCTGAACAAAACCTGACTTTTCCAAATGTGGATAGCATATGTTGTATAAATATACAGTCTCACCAAGAGAAATTGTTAAGGTACAGATTTCACCACCACTCATACAGAAAGTAAAAACATAGATCAGCTTCTGCTGGCACAGCTAAAAAAAATGCTTCAGGCTCCAAATACCAGGAGCATCCTACTGCAGATCTTGTGAAATATGCATGAGATTGGCAGTGTAGTGGTGGGGGCTTGTTCCTCTGCATCTGATGTGGTATGTTTTGAGATACAGCCTTATTTTTGATTGCTTTATTTTTATATGAGGGAACAAGCCTCACCCCCACTACCTAATGTAATGGGCACCTACTGAACCTAACCAGTATAATTAACTGCAAGGTTGCACAGTTCTATGTCATGTTACGAATTGTTGATTATATCCAATTCAGCTGAATGGTTCATTGAATGTCATACGTTTTGTGTTACAAAAGCACAAAAGTCTATCCATCCTTTAAAATGTTGAGGGTTACAGTTATCAGGGTCATTATTGAGGCCTGATATATTACGCTCTTCCACTGCTTTGTCTCTAGCTTCTTTTCAGACAAATATTGAAACTTGTAAGTAGTCCAAGATCCATGACTCATATATCAACCACCTTTAGGTGAATTAGTGCTTCCTTGTAACCCCCACACCACAAAAAGGAAGCCTTGTATCTTCAGACTGTCCTGCTGTTTGCATAAATCTTCATATGTTGCTTGTTTCCAATATTTAGATTTCCTTGAAATATTAAAAAAATATGCCCTACCAACCTCAACCTCTTTCTTCAACACTATACATATTAAATGCGTTTTAGTCTGCTTTCATTTTGGTTTCTGATAAAACCTATGTGTGATATTTTTCCTGTAGCAGAACTACCTGTTAATGATATTCAGCTGATGTCTTTGAAAGTGCACTCATTTAAAGGTGGTGCTTGCAAACTGTTTGTATATATAGGCATTAAACATTTCATATTCTGTCCAGCCAAATACTCTGCCTATGTATGTCATTATTTCACTTATTTTCTTTGTTGCTTTTGGGCAGCCATCACTCACTTTTAGGGCACGAGATAATCTTACCCCAGGTCCATTTTATCTGATGTTGTCTGTCACCAAACAGCTGAGTAACAATTCATTGAATTCTTACTATGAAGAAATCACTGTTGCATATTTAATTTTTACTGGGACATTGGAGGGACTGTAGACTGTAAAACCAATGCAGTAGTTGCAGCAGAGAGGTGAAACTTGTGATCATATCATTCCTATAACTGGGTTTTATGCAGTGACTTGCTGTATTGGGTTGGAATTTTACTTGACAATATCTGGATTGTAATTTCTGGTAAAATTCTTTAAATGCAATTTGAAAGTACAGTTGAAAATGCTTTCTTGTCTGTTTTTATCTCAGCAATCAGTTTGTAATGGTCTCAATGTGCACCTACTTATAGTGATGGTGATATGGTAAGTTAGCAAGTGTTTTATGCCTCATTTAGTTTTAGCTCTTCTTGTCTTAGCAATTAATAGAAGGTTTTATTCATGGGGAGGCAGTAATGGAGAAAGAATTTGCCTATGTTGCTTAACAGACTTTACACATTCAAAACAGTGTAGTTATCGCAGCTGAGCAGTAAAATTCCACTGGTCTTTTCGACAAGTGCTTAGCATCCTTGGCATCCATATGAGCTAACACCATCTTTGGCAAAAGGGACCTCAGTTTAACATATCAGCTGAAGGCTGGCAGATTCAGGTGTGTATGACTCTGTTGTGCTGTACTGCAGTGCCATTAATGAGAAATAACCTAAGTATGTTGGGTAGTGAACTAAGCGGCAGTAGCACAGCAGTAGCATTGTTGCCTCACAGCAAGAGGTTTTCTGGTTCGATTCTTGGCTGGAGTGCCTTCTGTGTGGAGTCTGCATGTCCTCCCTGCGGTTGAGTGGCCTCTGAAAGACATACGTGAATGGGCGTGCCTTTGCTAAAGGTTGGGTGTCGGGCTAGCAACTCGGGACCATAAAAATCTACTGCCAATCATTAGCTGACCGGAGTTCCACTGTGGCGACCCCTAACCGAGAAAAAACAAACGTTTTCAAGGTTTCCTTGTGGTAGACACCCTAGAAATGCAGAGGGGCTACACAGTATGGGCTGAAAACTGTTGATTGGGATGTAATAGTGTGCGGTATCCTGTTCATCATGCCGAAACAAGGACCGATGGCTTGGAAATGGATATATAGTGGTCTAGCTGGCTACTGGGCATAGCATTGGAAAAGATAAATCTGTGGTAGACATACCTTACAAGCTGATGAAGCACATGACAATGCTTTTCTAGAAGGGAGTGACAATCAAAAAGAAAAGCATAACATAGTATGATTAGGAATAGCATGCATATTAAAGCATAATTGCACTGTCTCAACTACATTGATTATTTATTTATGTTTTTATTGAAATTTAAAGAATGTAACATTGTATAATCTCACTAACACAGTCAAAAGACAGATGGAGGTATCCTATATTTTAACATCCCCTATAACAAAGTGAGTTTGTAACATTTGTACTGACATCAGAATTTTGATCTAGACAGAATGATAGGTAGTACAGTATTAAAGAATGGTTACAATGCAGTGCTGACCATCATTATGTTATAGAAAAGGTTTTAAATGGCAAATGTATGAGAATTTTAGGACAAAAATGCATGCTATGTTTCCTTCAACAACTGCATAAAATCTTTATTGTGTATTTTAGACTTAAATATTACACCAAGCAGCATAAACAAATCAAATTCTAAAAAAAAGAAAGGCTTTTACTTTGGCATGAAAAGTGAAGTCCAGTCCTTTGCACAGGCTGAAGGTGCGTTTTTTCCTACAAAATCTCACATTTTCATAAATAGTCCCACTGTGGGTACTTGGAGATGTGGCAGTCCTACAGTGATGCTGTATATAATTGTGCAAAAGCAGTATATGAAGGGAGGCAACACATACAAGGAAATTACTTATCTTGTCTTGATTTGCCATGAAGGGCGAGGCATTAGAAAGTATAAAGTAGTGAACAGTGTTGGATACTACTTGTATCACTGCTCTGATGTGGCCATCGTGTGATTAAGTTTGGATGGCAAAAACAGTTTGAAAAGTGTCATGTAGAACTAAAGGCTTTCAGGGAATTAGCCACTCATCAAGCATTGAAGACAGAATGATAACAAAACCCACACTATATCATTTCTGTTACTTGTCTACAGATAAAAACAGTGGAATCAGATACATGCATACAGTTGTAAGGTAAAGGAAAGAAAACTGCTTAAGAGCATATTGTACAATGCAGACAGTAAGTCAGCAACATGCAGCATATATAGTAGGAAATGCACAAGGACAGCACAAAATAAAATATACAATTAAGCGACTGGATGATACGTCTGCCATACCTCTCAACTCTCATGTTTTTGGTCTGTTCCTCATAAAATGTATGGTTTTATGTCAAATCACAGAGGATCAAAGTAACTAAAGAATAACAAACATTTGAGTTCAGACTTCCCATCCTTCAGAAAACGTATGCTAACATAAATCCTACTATTCTAGCAGCTTTCTGAGTTTATATCAGCAATATAGACTAGAAAATGAATGGAACTGAAGACTGTGTCTACTAATCTGCGAACCTTGTATCACATGGGCATTCTTACAGAGCTACTAGCAGGTCAATAAACCATCAGACTTGCCTAGTATTCAGGGATCAAAAAACAATGGGATATGAAAAAGAGGCAAGAATGTCTCTACTGCCGTTGGAAGATGGAATCATTCAGATGCTTTTTACAGAAGACAGACCATTTGTGTCATAAAATCATTGCACTTACATAGCATTCAGAAATCAGCACAAAATAAAATATGAAATTAACAGAAAACCCTATTTACCAATGTTTTAAGTTTGCATTGATCTTATACTTTCCTGCAGGGTAGTGGCAAGACAGGTCATTATATTCCTGAAAAGCTAGTTTTCTCTGTGGATAAACAGCACAAGTGAAACTAATGAATGTCTCAGTGAGAGTTGTTGTGAGTACAGCTGCAATTTGAGATGGAATCTGAGTAACACCTCTGAAGCTTCCTGTAAACCCCCAGACTGAAAATATAAACAAAGACCAGCATCAAAACAAAAAAAATTCCTGGGACTGCCCCTTTAACAATGCTTAGGTGTGCTTAACAAAAGTTTGTTAAGGTCACCCTAGGCACTGTTATGACTGACCCCAGGATTCAGCAAGCTCTGCAAGGTGTGCAGGAATAGCGCAAGAGCTGCTGCAATATGGCAAAGGAGCGATCCAGAAATGAGCTCCTGGGATGTGCACGAGTGCTCCAACACTATTCCTGCACGGACACAGCTCCTGTATGCTAATTTCCCCATTTGCAGGTGAAAACCATTTTGTACTTAAATCGGTACTTTCTTACTTCAGGGCTAACAGCTGTCCAATCATTGCGGGCTAGAGCGTTAAAACTGTTGCTCTGATAACAGAAAAGTACCGACTACAGGACTTACATCTAGTCATTTATACTGTACTACATATAAATGTATGCTGTATCAGTATAAGTTGCACCAAATAATATCAGAAATAAGGAAAATCGAGATCAGGAGACATGTGAAGAAGAAATATGGACAGGGGAAGGGAAAAGTGATTTATTATGGTGTAACATTTATGCAAAGGAGAAAGAAAAACTAACTTGGCAGCCACGGTGTTGCAGCGGTTAGCGTTGTCACCTCACAGCAAGAGGTTCTCCGGTTTGATCCTTGGCAGGCGTGCCTTCTGTGTGGAGTCTGCATGTCCTCCCTGTGGTCGCATGGGTTTCCTCCGGGTGCTCCGGTTTCCTCCCACATCTCAAAGACATGCTGTAGGTGGATTTGACACTCTAAATTGGCCCTAGGTGTGAGTGCGTGCATGTGTGTGCTTCTGTGGAAGGTTGGGCACCGGACTGGCAACGCGACACAGTAAAACTCCACTGGCAATCATGAGCAGACAGGTGATCCGCTGTGGTGGCCCTAACCAGGAAAAAGCCGAAAGAAGAAGAAAGCAAAACTAACTAATACAAAAGAGCAGCACCAAAGATATTTGAAGAAAAATATAGGCAAAGGAATACGGATATGGAAAATTTTGTAACACAAAAATAAGAAGACTAAGAGGAAAACTAGAAAAATAGATTAGTAATGGAGAAGTCAAAGAAGTCAAAGAAATAGAAACTGAGGTAATGGAACAACTGCAAAGAGAAGAATTCAGTGTAGAAAATCAAATGCAGAAAGCACCACAACAGGATAGAGCAATGGATACCCAAATTAAGGGGAAACCAGTGGAACAGGAAGTAACTGGTCAGGTGCCATATCAAGATATTTTGGAGCCTTCCACAGGAAACCAGTATAAACATTCACTTGAAGCTAGACAGCAAAGAAAGGAAAAGGAAACTGTGGAAACTCTGATGCAGTCAGTGTTGAGGAGAGATAGGCCAGAGAGTTCCCATATGACAGAACAACAGATGACACAGGATGAAATTGAAGAAAATGTGTCACAGGAAGATGCTATAGAACTTTCTATAGAATGCCTACAGGAAATGGAAAACAAGGGATGTGCCCTCAGTATGGAAGAAAATGAGTTAAGAGAAGTGTTGCTTGATTGAATAGACAATGACAGATATATCAAGATCAATGAGAAAAATAGACTGCAGAAGGTTAACAAAACCCCAAAAGTCAGAAGCTTGATAAAACAAATTGACACAAAAATTAGGACTGTCCATAGAGACCAATGCGATATAACAGAAGTAAACAGACTATATTACTGTTCTGCTAAATTAATAACTGATAAAGTTCTACCACAAGAACATAGATTAGCGAGGGAAAAGAGGGGGCGAAAGCGAATACCATCATGGAAATATCAAATAGAGAGAACTGTAAAGCAGTTAAGACAAGAAGTATCATTGTCAGAAGATTGTAGAAGAGGGAACAGATCAACAAAAATATTAAGAAATACAGATGTGATAAAAGCATTGTGCAGTATTAGAACAGACCAGGATCTATTATGTACTACTGGAGATAACAAGCTAAAAATTTCAAAACAGGCGGAAAGACTTAGAAGATACGAAGATAAATATAAGGGAAAAGCACAAAATAAACAATTTACTGATGACCCAAAAAAGTTTTATCAAGAATTGGGAAATAAGGTAAAAGGAATTGATAGATTGTCAGAAAAAAGAGGCAGTAGATACATTTTGGAGAAGTATATATGAAGTATATATGAAGATCCTGTGGAACATAACAAAGATGCTAAATGGATAGAAGAAGTAAAAAAAAGAATAAGAAGTTTAAAGGTACAGGATATGAAATGGGATGAAATAACAGCCAGAGAGATTGAAACAAAGTTGAGAAAAGCCTCGAAATGGAAAACCCCAGGCCCAGATGCAGTACCTAACTTTTGGCTTAAAGTATTAACTTCTTTAAACAAGGACTACTGCCGTTGGAAGATGGAATCATTCAGATGCTTTTTACAGAAGACAGACCATTTGTGTCATAAAATCATTGCACTTACATAGCATTCAGAAATCAGCACAAAATAAAATATGAAATTAACAGAAAACCCTATTTACCAATGTTTTAAGTTTGCATTGATCTTATACTTTCCTGCAGGGTAGTGGCAAGACAGGTCATTATATTCCTGAAAAGCTAGTTTTCTCTGTGGATAAACAGCACAAGTGAAACTAATGAATGTCTCAGTGAGAGTTGTTGTGAGTACAGCTGCAATTTGAGATGGAATCTGAGTAACACCTCTGAAGCTTCCTGTAAACCACCAGACTGAAAATATAAACAAAGACCAGCATCAAAACAAAAAAAATTCCTGGGACTGCCCCTTTAACAATGCTTAGGTGTGCTTAACAAAAGTTTGTTAAGGTCACCCTAGGCACTGTTATGACTGACCCCAGGATTCAGCAAGCTCTGCAAGGTGTGCAGGAATAGCGCAAGAGCTGCTGCACGCAATATGGCAAAGGAGCGATCCAGAAATGAGCTCCTGGGATGTGCACGAGTGCTCCAACACTATTCCTGCACGGACACAGCTCCTGTATGCTAATTTCCCCATTTGCAGGTGAAAACCATTTTGTACTTAAATCGGTACTTTCTTACTTCAGGGCTAGCAGCTGTCCAATCATTGCGGGCTAGAGCGTTAAAACTGTTGCTCTGATAACAGAAAAGTACTGACTACAGGACTTACATCTGGTCATTTATACTGTACTACATATAAATGTATGCTGTATCAGTATAAGTTGCACCAAATAACATCAGAATAAGGAAAATCGAGATCAGGAGACATGTGAAGAAGAAATATGGACAGGGGAAGGGAAAAGTGATTTATTATGGTGTAATATTTATGCAAAGGAGAAAGAAAAACTAACTTGGCAGCTACGGTGTTGCAGCGGTTAGCGTTGTCACCTCACAGCAAGAGGTTCTCCGGTTTGATCCTTGGCAGGCGTGCCTTCTGTGTGGAGTCTGCATGTCCTCCCTGTGGTCGCATGGGTTTCCTCCGGGTGCTCCGGTTTCCTCCCACATCTCAAAGACATGCTGTAGGTGGATTTGACACTCTAAATTGGCCCTAGGTGTGAGTGCGTGCATGTGTGTGCTTCTGTGGAAGGTTGGGCACCGGGCTGGCAACGCGACACAGTAAAACTCCACTGGCAATCATGAGCAGACAGGTGATCCGCTGTGGTGACGCCTAACCAGGAAAAAGCCGAAAGAAGAAGAAAGCAAAACTAACTAATACAAAAAGAGCAGCACCAAAGATATTTGAAGAAAAATATAGGCAAAGGAATACGGATATGGAAAATTTTGCAACACAAAAAATAAGAAGACTAAGAGGAAAACTAGAAAAATAGATTAGTAATGGAGAAGTCAAAGAAGTCAAAGAAATAGAAACTGAGGTAATGGAACAACTGCAAAGAGAAGAATTCAGTGTAGAAAATCAAATGCAGAAAGCACCACAACAGGATAGAGCAATGGATACCCAAATTAAGGGGAAACCAGTGGAACAGGAAGTAACTGGTCAGGTGCCATATCAAGATATTTTGGAGCCTTCCACAGGAAACCAGTATAAACATTCACTTGAAGCTAGACAGCAAAGAAAGGAAAAGGAAACTGTGGAAACTCTGATGCAGTCAGTGTTGAGGAGAGATAGGCCAGAGAGTTCCCATATGACAGAACAACAGATGACACAGGATGAAATTGAAGAAAATGTGTCACAGGAAGATGCTATAGAACTTTCTATAGAATGCCTACAGGAAATGGAAAACAAGGGATGTGCCCTCAGTATGGAAGAAAATGAGTTAAGAGAAGTGTTGCTTGATTGAATAGACAATGACAGATATATCAAGATCAATGAGAAAAATAGACTGCAGAAGGTTAACAAAACCCCAAAAGTCAGAAGCTTGATAAAACAAATTGACACAAAATTAGGACTGTCCATAGAGACCAATGCGATATAACAGAAGTAAACAGACTATATTACTGTTCTGCTAAATTAATAACTGATAAAGTTCTACCACAAGAACATAGATTAGCGAGGGAAAAGAGGGGGCGAAAGCGAATACCATCATGGAAATATCAAATAGAGAGAACTGTAAAGCAGTTAAGACAAGAAGTATCATTGTCAGAAGATTGTAGAAGAGGGAACAGATCAACAAAAATATTAAGAAATACAGATGTGATAAAAGCATTGTGCAGTATTAGAACAGACCAGGATCTATTATGTACTACTGGAGATAACAAACTAAAAATTTCAAAACAGGCGGAAAGACTTAGAAGATACGAAGATAAATATAAGGGAAAAGCACAAAATAAACAATTTACTGATGACCCAAAAAAGTTTTATCAAGAATTGGGAAATAAGGTAAAAGGAATTGATAGATTGTCAGAAAAAAGAGGCAGTAGATACATTTTGGAGAAGTATATATGAAGATCCTGTGGAACATAACAAAGATGCTAAATGGATAGAAGAAGTAAAAGAAAGAATAAGAAGTTTAAAGGTACAGGATATGAAATGGGATGAAATAACAGCCAGAGAGATTGAAACAAAGTTGAGAAAAGCCTCGAAATGGAAAACCCCAGGCCCAGATGCAGTACCTAACTTTTGGCTTAAAGTATTAACTTCTTTAAACAAGGATTTAGTCATGAGTAAGAACTATTTATATGCGCACCCTGAACATACACCGCACTGGTTAACAACAGGAAAAACAATGCTCTTACTTAAGAGTGAACCTGCAAGCTACCTTAAAAATTATAGACCAATAACTTGTCTTCCAACGACGTACAAAATATACACGGGAATTGACGCTGACAGAGTTTATAGTCATTTAGAAGAAAACTCAATTATAGCAGTAGAACAAAAGGGCAATAAAAGAAAGTCATATGGAACACATGACCATTTGTTGTTAAACTTATAGTGGAGAATTGTAAGAAGGGGAAGAACCTAAGTATGGCATGAATTGACTACAAAAAAGCATTTGATAGCATCCCACATTCATGGATAAAAGAGTGCTTAAAAATATAAAAAATACACCCTATGCTGATTGACTACATTACAGTAACCATGAAACAGTGGCAGACCACTTTGCAATTAAGCCATGATAAACGACAGATTATTATCCCAGGGATAAAAATTCAAAGGGGGATATTCCAGGGTAACTCTCTGTCACTCTTATTATTCTGCCTTGCTATTAACCCACCCATTAAGCTGTTTCAGCTTAGGCCATGGCTATAATTTGGCTTCTAGAAAACAACAAAGTCTAATGACTTCTCATCTTCTCTTTGTCGATGATTTAAAATTGTATACAACCTTTAAAAGAGGAAAATTGCAGTACCAGGAAAACATCAGTTTGGAACAAGAATGTGATATAAAAGAACTTGAGCAAGTGGGGGTGTATAAATACTTGGGAATTGATGAAGGATCAGCAATAAAATGAAAAAATGCAAATAAAGCTTAGTAAGGAGTACTTTAGAAGACTTAAATTAATCCTGAAAACAGCATTGGCACCTAGGAACATGATCCAAGCTATAAATCAATTTGCTCTTCCTGTCCTAACTTGTAGTTTTGGAGTGACTGACTGCCCCCAAAAAGTGTTGGATAGATTGGATATTAAAACAAGAAGGATGTTTCATGCTCACCAAATGATTTATAAAAATCAGTGTATACCAAGATTATATATTCCCTGTTCTGAAGGAGGGATGGGCCTCCTTGAAATTAATTACATGGATAGATCTGCAATCATGGAACTCCACACATATCTACTGACCTCACAAGATCCAAATGTGGTGAAACTTTTGAAACATGAGGAGAATAAATCTAAGATGATATCTCTGCTTAATTTAGCAGAAGCATATCGACATCAAGCAGGAATGGAAATCAAACCAGAAGTGGATAAAAAACAGGCAGCAACTGAATGTGCTAAAAAACAAAAGAAAGAATATAAGGTGAAGGACCAGGTGAGAAGGCGAGAAATGTGGAAAAAGCATAAATATAGTTGCAAGTATAGAAAACTTCTAGAAGAGCCTTATGTTGATCAAGAACAAATGCAGGAATGGTTAAGGAAAGGTGAATTTGCATCAAGAAATGAAAGGTTAATATGGGCAGCCCAAGACAGTGTGCTACATACACACTGGTTTACTAAGTCCATTGAACATGTGGGAGAAACAGATATATGTAGGTTTTGTGGAATCGAATTGGAAACAGTCACACACTTTATTGCTGGTTGCGAATCTCTAAAGGCAGAGGGACTGCATACTGAAAGCATAATAATGTGGCGAGATTGTTGCACTGGAGATTGTGCAAACATTATGGTATCGAAGAGGCTTAAAAACACTGGAAACATGAGCCACAGAGAGTCATAGAAAAAGATGAAGTTTACATCACATGGGATCAGCCAATACCAACAGTCCAAAAGATAGATGCTAGAAAACTGGATATAGTGGTCCAAGAAAAGAAGACAAAAGTAGCATTGATCATTGAAATTGCCACACCTAGTGACTACAGTATCTTGCGTAAAGAGAGACACAAAGTCATAAAATACCTCGGTCTGCAGGCAGAAATGAGAGCCATGTGGAAAAATGATACCCAGACAGTTCCAATAGTAGTAGGAGCAACTGGTCTTATAAAAAAGAATTTACAATCGTAATTAGATATGCTGCCAATTCATGTAACACTGTACTAATTGCAGAAGGAGTCATTACTGTGCACAATGCGGGTGCGGCGAAGAGGACTTTTGGCTAACATCAAAGAGTGAAACAATGCTAATTTCATGAACTTTAATCGTACTTTGACTTAGGAAGGGTGCCTCTCGTTTATTCCATCGCAGAGTAGCAATCTTGCAGAAGTTTTAATTGACTTACGCTTATTTGCGAGAACTGTGTCTTTGAAACTTTACTATAAGGATATTCATGAGGCGGATATCAGTATTGAACGCTGTTTCAGAAAGGAAAGTGTGTTTGTTCCTGAATTTCCATTTAACATTGATTGTTTTATACAACTATGTGAAAAGTACTTTTACAAGTATTTTTCAAATCCCATACTTAGAAGTAAGAACAAGAATGTTTTTTATAACTTAGATGTTCATGAACGGTGTTCGTTGTCAGCCTTGTCTCAAGACCCTAGTCTAACTATAAAACCAGCAGACAAGGGAGGAGGATTGGTACTAATGGACACCACATTTTATACAGGCTTAATGTCTACTATGTTAAAATATGAATTGATAGATAACAAGAGACTCATTAGAATAGTGAGCATGGTTCATGATACATTATATGATCTACTTATGTGTAGACAGATAACGAAAGATTTGTATGATTATTTCTTAATAGAAGAACCTTTAGTTCCACTTATAAAGGGACTTCCTAAGATGCATAAAGGTATCTTTCCCCCTCCCATACGCCCCATAGTGGCAGGTGAAAAATGGGTTACAGAGAACATTTCACACTATTTGGAATTTAGACTAGGACCAATAGTTAGAAGCTTACCCACTATAGTGAAAGACACCTACCAGTTGCTAAACGATTTGCATCTCTTAGTAGAAAGTGATAGCGTACCATCTTCCCTTCTATTGACATCTTTAGATGTTAAAAATGTATTCACAGTTATTCCAAACGAATATGGTATTGAAGCTGTGAGGGAATTGTTACACAGTAATGGCACTTTAGATAAGGATTTACAATTGCTCATATGTACTTTGCTAGATATGGTATTAAACAATAATCTGTTTTCTTTTCAAGATGATTTATATATACAGGCATGGGGGGTTGCGATGGGCACCTCCTGTGCCAACTCTTATGCGAATCTGGTTATGTATCATTGGGAGTCTCAATATTTGTTTAATAGCAGTTTTATGGACAACATTATTTTATATAGACGTTTTGTTGATGATATACTTATTATTTGGAAGGGTGACTATAGGTCACTGGAACAATTGGTTGATTATCTTGAGTCTACAACTGATTTCCTAAGGTTCACCTTAGAATCATCATCTAGTAGGATAGATTTTCTGGACATTACCATCTCTAGAAATGTAGAAGGTGTATTATCTACTACACTATACAGGAAACCATGTTGGAGAAATGCGCTACTGCAATTCAAAAGCATGCATCCACGATTCATTTTTCCTAACATTGATAAGAATCAATTTATGAGAGTTTCCAAGTTATGTGATAACATCATGAAAGAAATATACAGTTTAATACCCTGAGCAATTTATTTTTGGACAGGGTCTATCCACATGACATGATAGAAAATATGAGATATGATACACTCATCATGACTGATTCAAGTGTCAATATTACCAATATTATAGATGACCATCACAATATTATTACTAATAAAAGACAATTTAACAATAGGTCAGCCTTTAAGATATACTCTAGTCATACCAATAGGAAAGTATCTTTTGTTACTAGATATACAAATGATATCAAATATATTACAGATATCATAAAGAAAAATTGGGATGTGATGCTTGTAGATCGAGATACCAGCAATATAGTGGGTACAAAACCTATATTTAGATATAGGAATAGTAAGAATCTTAAGAGGCTATTATACCTTGAAAAAGTCAAGATAAGCCCTATAGTCAGGAATGGACAACTCCAGACCTATGGTACTTTTCCATGTACTAGATGTAACATGTGCAAGTTTATTACTAGTGAATATCAATTCATTGTTCCCGAGTTAAATTACACACATAACTTTAATCTTCATGCTACATGTAATACCATGAATTTGATATATTTAGCCACCTGTATTAAATGTAATGCATACTATGTGGGGCTTACTTCAAGAAGGCTGAAAGACTGCGGGCCGGATTCAGGAAGGCTTACACGGAGTTCAAGAGTAGTGTAAGCCTCCGTGTAAGCCTCCGATTCAGGAACAGCCCAAATCTCCATAAGAGACAGCTAACACGCCTCTTACACGGACTGGGCGTGGAATGCTGAATACCTCATTTGCAGCTGAAAGATATGCAAATGAGGTATCTGAGTGATCCACGGCAGAAACCAGTCCGTAACAGACGTGTTGCAGAAATGTACTCAGCTGACAACTGAGTACATTTCTGCAAAATTAAAACAGAGCTATGTCAGCTCCAAATAAAGGGTGCATTTGTGTCATAGCATGCCAATGGCCAAATATGTGGCCATTGGCATGAAAAAGTGTTGCAAAAATATGTAATATAACTTTTTTTTTTTCACGGATTTTGAGGTTTAACTGCAGCACACCCGCGCAAACGGGGTGCGCTACCTAAAACTAAAAACCGAAGCTTATAAGCCCACAATTGTGGGATTTATGTATTACATGTAATGTCAATGGAGGGACTTGCAGACCAAAAACAATATGGCCTCCGTTTAGTGGTTGTCAAGGGGGGGAAGCTCCGTGTAAGACATGTAACTAGTCATTACTAGGCAATCCTATGTAAATGAGGGTTACAATACTGAATCACACTGCCACATAGGTAATGAACACTTTCTGAGTAGTGTAAGAGTTAGAGAAGGGGGAGGAACAGCGTAAGAGATAGGTGACATCACGGGGGGGAAGGATAGATACAAATGTACCAGATTGGAGGGCAATGTAAGGTGAAAGATGACAGACAGACTTCAGGGAGGGAGGTGTGTCCCAACAGAACACTAGGAAAGTCAAGAAACTGAAGGCTTACGCTATCCCTACACTCAAAGTTTCTTGATATACGTGCATGCACGCGTGTGCGCGCGTGTAAGGCAGGCTCAACATGTGGGAGAGTGTTGGAAACCGTTTACAACAGTTTGCGCAGGCGTGCACGTGTGGAAGGCAGTGTGCGCGCGTTTTAACATGAATCAGCCTAGTTCACACCGTGTAAGGATGTGTGCGTGCGTGTAACACCGTGTAGGGATGTGTGCACGCGTTTAAGTGACTGTGAGCGTGTTTAAGCTGGTGTGCACATTGCTCCCCCTCAGGAAACAGAGAGGAAACAGGAAACAACTAAATTACACGGAAACTGCCAGAGGATACTACTGCAGTTAATTGTTGGAAACAATTGGAAGCAGGCAATTATGCAGGCAGACTAGAAGCCCAACCCAGCACTTAAAACACTGCAAAGAGCAGTGCATGGTGTTTCTCACAAGAGATACTGCAAGAAAGTAATCTATCAGAATTGAAAACTGAAAAAGCTGAACTCAGAGCAGAAATGCTAGGGGCTGCCATAGCTGTTATAATCAGGCAAAGGTGAATTGCTGAGGGTGGTGTCAATGCAGATGCTGACAGACAACCCAGAGTGAGGAGAAGGAGAAGAGTATACAGGCCCAGGGTCACCTACCATGGGTTACATGAGCTGGAGATAGTAGAGCACTACAGAGTGGACAGAGACCTTCTGCAGCAGATTGTTGAGCTGTGCAGGCCACATCTCACACACAGAACCAACAGAGGGGAACCCATCCCAGTGGAAACCAAGGTATGTGTTGGCCTAAGAATACTAGCAACAGGTACCTTCCAGAGACCAACTGGCGATATGATGGGGATATCACAGGCATCAGCCTCCAGGGTACTACTCCAGTTCCTGGATGCCATGTCAGCACATGTCGGTGATCATATATATGTCCCTAATGACATTGAGGTTGTGGCCAGCAATATGCGTCTCTTCCAGCAAATAGCGGGATACCTTGAGGTGCTGGGTGCAATAGACTGCACACATGTATGCATCAAAGCACCAGCTGGTGAGCGGGGTAGAGTCTACATTAACCGCAAGGGATACCCCTCCATCAACTGCCAGGTCGTGTGTGATGCCCAGGGCATAATAATGAATGTGTGTGCTGGCTGCCCTGGGAGCTACCACGATTCTCACATCTGGCATCTGACGCAGCTGTACCAATCATTTGCCAGTGGGGACTTCCCACACGGACACCTAGTGGGGGATGCAGGTTATGCACTTGAGCTGTGGCTGATGACACCCATCAGAAATGCACACACACCTGAACAGGAACGCCATAATGAGGCACACGCACAAACACGTAATGTCATAGAGCGTGTGTTTGGGCTGCTCAAGTCACAGTTCCGGTGTCTGGACACATCTGGTGGAGCCTTGCAGTACACACCAACTACTTGTACCCAAATGGTCATGATATGTGCTATGCTACATAATATGATCCTGCGGAAACAGCTGCAGCAGGACCAGCACAGGGCTGGGCCTAACATCCCCCCACCATTGCCAAGGCCACCACAGGCAGAGGGTGACTCGGAGGAGGAACAACCTGACCTTGTCCCAGTAGGCAGAAGGAGGCATGCCCAGTATGCCCTGGCCTTGGCAAAGAGGCAACGCATAGCACATACACTTGGTCAGTAGGAACACTGGGACTGATACCCGCTCTGACTCACTCATATAGTAACAGGGATGCCTAACATGACACAACCTGCTTCCAAACATGTACAGGGAGTGTAGTATGTGCATCCGACAGAGGCAGCCCTGCAGCACCACCTGAGGCATCAATGCCATGTGTTAAGTAATGTAATACCATGTACCATATGCACACCTGAGGACCCGACTAACATCCACCCACACCAATCATAAACCACAAAAAACACAAACCTACCTCATAGGTACCACAAGCGATAGTAACCTAGATGTAATGCTAACCAATGCCAGAAGTATAAATGCGTGCAGTGTAAATGCACACAGTATAGAGAATGTAGATATCAGTGCTGTAATAGAAAACAGGGTCAAAGCCCACATCAGCACTCTGACACCACCAGGTCACACCTCTGTCCTAATAGCAGGAACTGCCCCAGGCCTACTCTGGCAATGTGAGTGTCAAACAAAATATTACTGTCAACCTGGGTGCCCAGGACCCTGATAACCTCGTCTGTGCTTAGAGGATTGCCACCTAGATGGGAACTAGGGGTAACCCGGTTGTTCCGGGGTATGACTATGCATTGTTTAGCATTTAACGTAAGGCCATGGCTCTGGCACCAGTTATCTGTGTCTATGAGACCCTTCTGAAGGATGTCTGTGTCAGATGGGTTTCCAACTATGCTTCCCAGTTTGCAGCCATCTTCAGACTTTGTCAGCCATAATCCTCCTGTGTTTGCTCGTACTTCTGAAAAGTAGATGCTGAACAAATGTGGGCCCAGGACTGAGCCCTGTGGGACACCACTCGTGACAGCTCTGGATTGTGACATGGCACCAGCAACTTTGACCCTGTGTGTTCTGTCACTTAGGCAGTTTGCAACCCATGCTGTGATGTATGGGTACACAATTAAGCTGGTGATGTTTTCAATGATACCTGAGTGGGGTATTGTGTCAAAAGCCTTTGCCAGGTCAAGGTAGGCTGTGTGGACTGCCTTGCCCATGTCAATGGCCTGGGTGACTGTCTTGAAAAAGTCAACCAAGTTTAAAAGGCATGATCTGCCCTTGACAAAGCCAAACTGGATTGGATCCAATGTCTGCAAGTCCCCTATGTCTTTATTTATAATTCCCATTATGATCCCTCCATAGCTTAGCAGAACAGGCCTGTCAAGCTGATGGGATGGTAGTTTCCGGGGTTGGTGGAGGCACCTCCTTTGTGAAGTGGGTCCACCATTGCCGTATGCCACACCTTGGGCACACATCCTGAGGTGAGGCTAAGATTAAACAGCTGCCCTAACTGCGGGTGTAATTACTCATTGAGTTCATGGAGCACACAACTGGGGACACCATCTGGTCCCATGGATAAAGTGTTTTCTGCCTTGGATAGAGCAGTTCTCACCCCAGCATTGGAGATGTTTGGGGGGCTACAATCCTCTGGTGTAGATACCCCTCCAGTTGTGGGGAGGGGGGGAGAAATCTGCACTGAACCTGTCAGCCAGTATGTTGGCAATGTCTGTAGGTTCAGTGATATTTACATCATTCCCAACTAATTCTGAGCATATCTGGGAGTTCCCTCCCAGGTTTCAAACATAGGTAAAAAAGGCCTCATGATTGTCCCTTGAGTCCTGAGTGGGTTTACTCTCAAAACTCGCCTTGGATGATTGTATGGGGGAACCCAGTGTTTTACTCACAATGAGCAGGGGTGTCTTCCCTTCTACAGATTTCGCTCTATCTTGTAGTAGCTCCTTCCTTCTGTTGTAGAGCTTGTTTATGGCTAGGGTCCACCAGACTAGATGCTTGCCTGTGGTACAAAGAGTCTTTGTCTTGTTTGGGATTGCCTGATCCATGCAGTCCTGGTGGTGCTGGTAGAAGGCATTTGTATGTGATACAGTGGCTTGGGTAATGGTGTCCGCTGGCCTGGGGGCCTTGAAAGAGACCACACCAGTCCGTAGAAATGTGAAGTCAGCATCTGAGAAGGTCTTCACTGTTTGTTTTTCTATATGGTGTGTGGGTGGGATGTGGACCCCCACTGAGATTAGTCCATGATCTGATCTCACCAATGATGGGTATACTGCTGGTGTTGAACAGTGTGACCCCATGTTCGTGATGATGAGTTCTACTATGTTGTCTCCACTTGTGGGGATGGTGACCAGTTGTTCCATGGCATTTGAGTGTATGAACTCTTGGAACCTTTGTGTTAGAGTGTTGTGGCATGATTAGTGATCCCAGTCTATATTTAGATAGTTGGAATCACCCAGTAGGATGGTGTTTGGAGATACATATATCCCCTCCAGTGTTTTCAGGACAGCTGTGTGAGGTACCTGAGTTTGAGAGGATGGCATGTAACATGCTACAAACTGCAGAGCAGTCTTGCCTATGGTTACTGGCACCTGGATGGTCTCCAATGCATCGTGTGTTGCCACCAACCTCGAGGTGAGGGTGTCCTTGATGAATATGGACACCCACCCTCCTTTCTTGGTGTTGTCCGGATTCTGCTGCCGGAACGCATAATATGAGGTAACACCCGATAGTGCCGGGGTGCTGTCAGAAGCTGTGAACCAGGTTTCAGGCACAGCACAGACATCAATGTGCTACATACTGAGAAGGGCATCGAGTATGTGCAGCTTGAGGTTGAGACCTCTGGCATTGAGCAGCATTACCCTTAGTGTCTTTCCTTTTCTGTGTTCTAGGGTGGTAGGTGTAGAATCTGAATCTTGCATAAAAAAGGCACAATGGGGGTGGCAAGAGCATCAGCTGAAATCTGGAAGCCCAGGGGTGACAGGTGCAAGCCGTCCCTTGCAAATCAGCGTGACCTGTCCAGCATGTCATCCCAGGCAGACAGACATTGGACCCCCTTTGAATGACACCATAGTTTAAGCAAATTATTACAGCTGATCATCTTGTCTCTGTTTATGTGGCATCATACTTGGTGAAGGTAGGATACTGCTCAAGGTCAGGGTCATACCTGCCTGGCCTACATAATCAAAGGGATCCTCTATGTCTCTTTCCATGTAGTCCAGGGAGGTACATCTCAGGTCGTTCACACCAGCATGGATAATGACTGGGTCAGACTTGTACTTGCAGTTGAGTGACCTGAGTGCTTGCATTATGTGGTGGATTGCAATGCCTGATAGGCAGCTTACTGTGACCTCCTCCGTACTCGATCTGGTGAGCGGGACGTTAGTGTGTCTAACTATGGAGTCACCTATGACAAGTGTGTCTGGCATTGTGTTTGGCCTCAAGGGCTGTGACTGTTTGGCACACCGACTATGTGGTCAATGTGTTGCATGTGCTGTGCCCTGTGGAGGCAGTTGTGTGAGTGTCTGCTGTGGTGGCCACTGCCGTTTTGGTAGACTTCTGATCAGAGCCTCTGAGTATGTCTTTGTGTGTCTATGTGTATGATTTTAACTTGTGATAGTGCCATGTGAGACTAGGTTTGTGATGTGTGTGGTTACCTTCACTTTCTCTCTGGTCTTGCTAGTCCTATGTTGAGAGAGCTCAGCCTCCACCTTGGCTATATAGTTGCATCTCTCACATGTATGTGTGTTTTATGGGAGAAGGAGAGGGTTGTCAGTGTACATGAGGCAAGTGTAACATTGCCTCAATATTCCCAGGTTTACCAGCTGAGCAGGAGAGGACACTAGCAACTGATCCCTAGACATGCTAGAAGGAATAGACAAAACAATGTTGGAATACAGGGAGATATCAAGCCCCCCAAACCACATCATAGTGTTTGACTGACAAAACCTACACATACACCAGTGTTTCATAGTGTCATAGTCTACTGCTAGGCTATCTGCCCTAGTGCATGTATAAGCCTAGCCATAGTGATGTGGCTATTGCCACCCCTTATAGTGGTAATAAGTGTACAGAATAGATTCTGAATATTGTGCCTCTGACTTAGTAGTGACACATTATGACCCCTTTACGTAATTGAATAACATGACTGTGCCACTGTCTAGTGTGTGCCTCCATCTCATATGCAGTTGTCCAGATGTCTCCTGAAGAGAGTCAGTGAGGGACTCTGTCAAACATGAACTGGGATACTCTGCTAGAGTGTGAGATGCCTCTGAGTTATGACTATACATGTATAACCTATACATGTATGTGCTGAGGTTCAAATCCTCAGCTCTCATGGCTCTGGTGGATTTGGATTGCTTGCAGTGGAGCATGTCCACCAAATCCTGATTGGACATGGTCTTGTATGTCAGGCATAGGTCTCCTGTAAGTATGCGGTATGACACTGAACAAAGCTGGATTTCCTCTATTCTGGAAGCATATGACATGTGTTGAAGAACCCTGATCTTCATGGTAGGTACTTTTGGGGTGTCTCCAGCTGTTGCAAGTGCTGGGCGAGGTACATGCCATATGGGGCTTTGTATTCAATCATGGGCCTGATAAGGGAGAAGGATAGTGGAACAATGACCTCCTATGATCTAGATGGAAAACCCTCCATGATAAGGTAGGCAAGATAGAAAGTCTTCCTAACCACTTTGGCAACAGGGGTGTCAAAAGAGATGTCACTATCTACATGTGTCCCCAGGTGTCTGAATTGTTGTCTGTGCTCAGTGGGTTGCTGTCTATGTATTGATCTGTGGGTACTTTGTTCCTCCCAAAGGGGATGAATACACATGAGTTGCATTCAGTTTCAGGCCATGCGTCTGGCACCAGCTATCCGCCTTTGTGACGGCATTCTGTAGTATGTGTGTGCCGGCTGATGTATTCACTATGGTGCCTAGGTTGCAGTCATCTGCAAACTTTGTCAGCCACAACCCCCCTATGTTTGCTTTCACATCTGAAAAGTAAATACCAATTAAGAGGGGTCCCAGGACACATCCTTGTGGGACACCACCCGTGACTGGCTTCGAATCTGACAAGGCACCTGCAATGTTGACTTTATGGGTTCTGTTTTTTAGCCATTTTGCAACCTATCCTGTGACATATGCTGTTATATGTCAGCTGTTGAGCTTGGCTATGATGCCTGAGTGTGGTATTGTGTCACAGGCCTTAGCCAAGTGCAGGTAGGCTTTGTGGACTGCGTAGCCCTCATCGATGGCCCTACTGACAGTTTCATAGTAGTCAACTAGGTGCAAAAGGCAGGATCTGCCCTGTACAAAGCTGAACTAGGTGGGAACAAGGGTCCGTAGGTCAGCAATGTGTCTGTGTAAGAGCTCCATAATTACTCTTCCCATAGCTTTGCAGACAAGGCTGGTTAAGCTTGTGTGGTGGTAGTTGCCACGGTCTGTGGAGGCATCTCCTTTGTGGAGTGGGACCACTGTTGCTGTATGCCAGTGTTCAGTTACATATCCTGTAGCAAGACTAAGGTTAAATAGCAGTTGTATATACGGGTCCAGCCCCTTCTGGAGTTCACATAGCATGCAACCGGGGATACCAGCAGGTCCCATGGATGCTGTGTACTTGTCTTTGCTGAGTGCGGCTCTCACATGGACATCCAAGATGACAGTGAGGTTACATACAGCAGTGATAACTATCTTATTTTGGGGGTGAGGGAGGGGGTAAATCGCACTGAAGCTGTCCACCGGAATGTTGCCAATATCTGTCAGATCACTGGAATATATGTTGTTGTGTACCAACTCTGAGCATATCTGAGGGTTCACAACCAGGTGTCTGACATAACTGAAGAAAGCAGTGTGGTTACCTTCATTGTCTTTGGTGATCTTTGGTGGTCCTTTAGGTGGGGGACATTCAGGGTGTCTCCAATTGCTGCAGATGTTGGGTGAGATACATCCAGAATAGGGCATTCTACTTGATCACCGTTCTGATAAGTGAAGAGTACAGGGGAACAATCACCCACTAGATCTGGATGTGAATCCCATCCTGATCAGTTGGGCAATGTAGAAGGTCTTTCTAGCCACATGTTGTGCACTTTGACTTCAGGCCATGGCTCTGGCACCAGCTATCAGTTACCGTGAGTCCCTTGTGAAGGATATCCGTGTCTGATGCACTGTTCACTATGGCGCCCAGTGTGCAGTTATCTGCAAACATTGTCAACCAAAGTCCTCCCATGTTGGCCTGTACTTCTGGGAAGTACATGACAAACAATGGGGGCCAAGGACTGAGCCCTGTGTGACACCACCTGTGACCAGCCTGGAGTCTAACATAGTGCCAGCAACTCTAACCCTGTGGGTCCCATCCTTAAGCCAGTTTGCAACCCATCTTGTGACATATGGGTTTACATTTCAGTTGTTAGGGTTTTCCACAATACCTGAGTGGGGTATTGTGTTGAAAGTGTTTGCAAGGCCAAGGTAGGCTGTATGGACTGCCTTTCCCCAACAATGGCCTAAGTGACCGTTTGCAAGATGTCAACCCAGTACAAAAGGCATGATCTGCCCTTGACCAAGCCAAAATGGGATGGGTACAATGTCTGTATGTCCCCATATCTTTGTTTATGAGCTCAATTATGATCCTCTCCATAGCTTTGCAGACTAGACTTGTTAAGCTTATGGGGCAGTAATTACCATGGTCTGCAGAGGCACCGCCTTTGCAGATGTGCACAACTGGACCCTAACCAGGCTGTTGTGCACACTATGGAAATGTAAAGCAGTGATAGGACTAAAGCCCAGGATACTGACCACCACAGTGAAAGTACTGAACCACTACACTATACAGTACTACAGTGTTAGGTCAGTATGAACGGATGTTGACAATTGTGTGCAAAGTATCCCATGCAAAACCTGCAGGCACAGTATACTCCCTGTTGTGTTCACACAAAAAGCATCTGGACAGTAACTACACAACATGGCACAGAACACACAACCATAAACTGGAGGTATTTGTTGAAGGTCACACTCATCCACAAATGTGATGTGCTGCAGAGTTCAACATATGGAAAGCCCACACTGGGCATGCTCACACACTTAGATAAATGAGACATCTTTCACACAACATGCCATGGGAAGGCTGAACTGGGCATGCTCACACACTTGGTCCAAATGTTACTCCTAGCAACTGTGAAAACACACCGGAGGATGCTCATTCCCCTTTCTAGACACTGATCATGTAAGCACCCTATAAGTATATCAGGAGAAAAGGAATCTTTCAGTAATCTGAATAGCGCGCTCTGCTAATGCGTCTGTCTCTAGTGTAATAACATAGTTAGGTAGGGGTTTGAATCCAGCAAGTGTGTGTGAAGGGGGGTAAGTGTGTGTGTCAGTGTGTATGAAAAGAACATCCCTTTTGGCAACTGGGAAAACACACCACAGGACGCTCATTACACTCTCTAAACTCTGATGATGTCAGCACCCTATAAGTATATAATGTGAAAGGAAATCTCCCAATAATGCGAATAGCGCACTGCGCTAATGCGTCCGTCTCTAGTGTCATAACATAGTTAGGTAGGGGTTTGAATCCAGCAAGTGGCAAGTGTGTGTGCAGGGGGGTAAGGGTGTGTGTCAGTATGTATGAAAAGAACATCCCTTTTGGCAACTGGGAAAACACACCACAGGATGCTCATTCCACTTTCTAAACTCTGATGATGTCAGCACACTATAAGTATATCATGTGAAAGGGAATCTCCCAGTAATGCGAATAGCGCGCTGCGCTAATGCGTCCATCTCTAGTGTCATAACATAGTTAGGTAGGGGTTTGAATCCAGCAAGTGTGTGTGTCAGTGTGTATGAAAAGAACATCCCTTTTGGCAACTGGGAAAACACACCACAGGATGCTCATTCCACTTTCTAAACTCTGATGATGTCAGCACACTATAAGTATATCATGTGAAAGGGAATCTCCCAGTAATGCGAATAGCACGCTGCGCTAATGTGTCCGTCTCTAGTGTCATAACATAGTTATGTAGGGGTTTGAATCCAACAAGTGGCAAGTGTGTGTGCAGGGGGGTAAGTGTGTGTGTCAGTGTGTATGAAAAGAGCGTCCCTTTTGGCAACTGGGAAAACACACCACAGGATGCTCATTCCACTATCTAAACTCTGATGATGTCAGCACCCTATAAGTATATCATATGAAAGGGAATCGCCCAGTAATGCGAAGAGTGCGCTGTGCTAATGCGTCCGTCTCTAATGTCATAACATAGTTAGGTGGGGGGTTAAATCCAGCAAGTGGCAAGTGCGTGTGTAGGAGGGTAAGTGTGTGTGTCAGTGCGTATGAAAAGAACAGCCCTTTTGGCAACTGGGAAAACACACCACAGGATGCTCATTCCCCTTTCTAAATGATATCACAATTATGTATGGCTTTTGAGTACAGACATGCCACGTGTGTTTTGCCCACACAGAATGCCCATGTGTGCGGGTTGTCCCTCACAATAATGCATGACATTGATTAAACCAGTTATGGCAATGCACACATGATGTATGTGTGTGCCAAATACACATATGTACCTGTGACCTTCAATAGTTACCATGTGTGATGCCTGACACATGTGAATACATGGTATTTGCACAGGGTAACATTATGACTGTGGTCTTCTGTGCAGGTGCTGCATGTGGGATGTGTATATACAGTGTGAGATGTAGATGCTATCAGCCTAGTAGTGAGGGATACACACCTGGTCTGGGGCATATAGTCTACATGTTGCTGATGTACAGGTGCTGCATGTTTTCACCTGTTGTGGGAGTGGTAAGACGTTATTCCACAGCAATGCAGTGACAGCATGCTAAGAACCATTCAGCCAGGGTGTCGTAGCTACACTAATTCATTAGCATTCAGTAATATGTCAGAATCCCTGGTGAGGGTCTGATGCCAACCAAGGTCAGGGGTCTACCAGCCTGTGTCACTTGCTCAGTGATCCCTTCCATGTTCCCTATCATGTATCCCAGTGAGGGACATCCCACATCAGCTGTGGTGGCATGGACAATGACTGAGTCATATGTGTCCATGCATCTGACTGACCTGTATGTTTGTGTTATGTGGTGGACCACAGTGCTCCATGAGCATATCACTGTGACCTACACATTGTCCAGCCTGGTGAACATGTTCTCACTGTACTGGACAATAAAGGTACCTAACACAACTGCGGCAGTAGTGTTGTATAGCTGTACAGACAGTGCTTGTTTGACACACAGGATTTGTGTGCTATGTGTTATGCGTGCTGTGTGCAGGCCTAATGTATGCCTGTGTGCCAGCTGCAGAGATGTCTGCCAGTCATGCAGGATGCTATCCTTAGGCTCCACAACTGACCTGGTGTATTTCCATGCTTGTATTGCTGTCCGTGTAGGTCCACATCAGATTGGTATTGCTGTCACTGTAGTATTTCATGCCACCAGACAGGTTATGCCAGTACTGGGTTCAGAGTGCTTAGTCCACAGTTCAGCCATGTGTTTCCATCTCATACATGTGTTGTACATCCATGGGCAGGGGATAGGGTTGACTGTGTATATGTGGCAGCTGTGACATTACTACATGACACACATATCCCACAACTGTACCATAGAGGTGACTGACAACTGACCTTTGCACATGCTACCATAGTATTGAGATTGCATTGGTGATTAACAGCACATAGGGCCAATGGTGAACAAGATACATAGGTCCATAGGTTCATACAGGGATGTCTGCCCAGGGCATGTATCCCCCTATGCAGAATGTGTGTGGCTTTCAACATGCATTGTAAATCTGTCTTGCTATGCCCTTTTCCAAGGTTAGTATACTGTGCCTCTGTCTCACAGTGACACGTAAGTGATACCCAGGGTAACCATACAATGTCACATCCAGTCATTAATATCACTCTTGAAGACAGTCACTGAGTCAGTCTGCCTAACCTCTATTGGGATAATATGCTGCTGCAAACAACCTGAGACGTACCTCCCTGGACCACATGGAAAGAGACACAGAGGAGCTCTTACAGCACCCTCTCAAACCCAGGACTCCCACACAGCCTTCATGCTGACACAGGAGAGTATAGATTTCTCTGCAAACACCATCATACTGGGTGACATCAGATACCCAAACATAGACTGTGAACATTACACAAGCCACAATACCCAAGCTCTAGGTTTCACATAGATCAGACATTCTTCAGCTATGGAACAGGTAACCAACCTTCCCACAAGAGGGGCAGATATACTAGACCTGATCATCACAAACATGAGTACCAAATGCTCACCACTGGGAGTATATCCCTCATTGTTGCAATCAAACCATATACAAATCACACTGGAGTACTGGATCCCCCACATATGCAAACCTCGAACACATCGATGTGTGTGGGAAATGCCCCTATTAGCAGCTGTGACAGTACAGTACAGGATGCAGATCTCCCTTTTGAAACACTGATGATGTCAGGACTCTATAACTATATTACCTGTATTAAAGTCCTCTAGTAATTCGCATAGCGCGCTCTGCTAATGCATCTTTCTCCAGTGTCATAACATAGTTAGGTAGGGGTTTGAATCCTGCAAAGGGAATGTATGTGTGTTAGTATGAGTGGGGTTTATGTGTGTGCACTATGCTGGGAGGGATAAGTGCCTTTTGCCAACTGGGAGAACACACTACAGGGTGCACATCCCTCCTCCTACACACAGATGATGTCAGCACCCTCTAAGTACAGCATTAGAAAGGATTTCCACAACTACTGCATATAGCACACTCTGCTAATGTGTCTGTTTATACTGACATAACACAGTTAGGTATGGGTTTGAATCTTGCAAATGGAAAGTATGTGTTTTACTGTGGGTGGGGTTAGTGTGTGTGCACAATGATGGGGTGGGATGTGGCTTTTGCCACATGGGGCTATGCACTGCAGGGTGCTCATTACCCTTAACAAGCAGTGATGTTGACAGCACCCTATACAAACAAAACTACAAAAGAGAAGGTGGTGGTACCAATAACACATGTAAGGTAACACTTCTTCAAGTAATGTCCACAAAACAAAGTAGGATAATCAAACAATTCTTTTATTCTATACAAACAACATGACAACAGACAACTGCCAGTACTCAGTGTAGTGTTACATGCTACTGTAACACGCACATGTACCAGAATATACCTAGATAGTGTTTTGAAGTCTGTATGTGGCAAGTGTGTGGATGTGGGAAGTGTCT
Source organism: Protopterus annectens (assembly GCF_019279795.1). Taxonomy (NCBI): domain Eukaryota; kingdom Metazoa; phylum Chordata; order Ceratodontiformes; family Protopteridae; genus Protopterus; species Protopterus annectens. Next base: position 991,711,587 of record NC_056732.1, on the reverse strand, counting down.
GTGTGTGCATTTCCGTATGGGAAACATGTTTGATGTGGCAACCAGGGCACCACAGTACCTGATGCACATTACATCTTTGAACTGATGAGGTTGCCTGCACCCTGTGAGTACAGGTAGAGAAGAGGAAGTGAGTAGTAAACAACATAGTGCACTTCTCAAATGTGTACCTGTCATGTATCGACAGCTACTCATGTAGGGTAATAAATTATGGGAATGGCAGGTGAGCGTGTGCATGTGTGTGGGTAGCAGGGTGTGTATAAATGCATGTGTGACAGAACAGATACATATAGCTGAATCTACATAACAGCACATTATGCACATTCCCATGGTCAATGTTAGCATGTGATGGTGTGCAGCTGGTACACTTTGGTAAGTAGTATGGGTGCAGATAACAATTGAGGACATTCATACAGTTACTGCAGCAGGACTGCTGGGATATACAAACAATCATACTGGAACACTGAACAGTTACAAACATGTTACTACTTATACACATCTATGTAGTCACCCTGTGCATCAGCAACGTGTATACCTTTTCCTGCACCAATGTTGTAGTATGCAGGAGGTGGCACAGTGTCATCATATGCACAGGGTGTGGGTTAGGTATGCCCAAGCCAGCCACTAGTGACCCCAATTGACATGTGTGTGTATGTGTGTTTGTGAGGGGCAGCGGTACAGGGTGGACCAGTGTTGGTGCAGTGTGTGTGTGTATGTGTATGCCCTAGGTGTTAGGTTTCTGCATGTGTGTAAGCACACAGTCACACATAATGGCTGCCATGTACAGGGTTTTGTGGACAGCCACAGACTGCACCTGTCAGGTCATCCAGATCAGTGTCTGTGGGCACGGACACGGTACCTGTGCCTGGCAGGGGTGCTACGGGCCGTATCCGGTACTAACCCAGACTGGGTACTGTCGTCAGAAGCAGGGGTGTGCTGACTGGACACAGTTCCCTGTTGGGACTGTCCAGAGCCATGTGCACGTGGTCTCCTGGGGCGTCCTGATGACAGCACAGACCCAGCATTGCTGGGGCTGGTGCTGGCACTTGAGGTGCGTGAGTGGGCCTGTTGTCGCCCGCAGCCACTGCCACCTGGTGCTGTTGCTGGCACACGGCCACGTCAACGTCGCAAACGCACACCATCGCCCTGGCCCATGGACATCTGGTTGTGGAGCAGCTGTTCTATGCCCCCACAGCGTCTGTCAACGACATCTGTGAGGTTACGGATAGCATTCACAATGTCACGCATGCCGTCTGTCATGGCTGTGCGACATGCTGTCAGCTTCCTCAGACCCTGTCTGGTGTACCTTTCCATACGTGCCTGTGCCTGCATGACAGTTCTGAACATAGTGGAGGTTGACATACCTCCTTGGGCATGTCGGCCAGAGGCAGTACGGCCACGGATGCCCCCACGAGAACCCATGGGCGACTGTCTGTGTGGTACCATTGGAGGACCCTGCTCATGGCTGCCTTGTGGGGATGCATGTACCACAGGTACCACATTACCCTGATCTATGCCCACTGCAGACTGTCCATCACCTAGGGACAATGGTGACAAAGGATGTAACGGCAGGATGACTGTGCGCATTGACGGGGTTGACAGCTGTGTACTGTCAATTGGCTGACCAATGGTGGACCCAGACACACCTTCCTGCACCATTACAGACATTTCATCATCATCAGTACCTGGGGCACAAGATTCAGGTTCCCTGCTGCAGGTCACCAGAGCAGCACCATAACCTACGGGAGGAAAACAGGGAACACAGATTACAGTCCCAACACATATTTGACAGAGATGCACTTCAATACTAATGCACACATTCAGAAATGGACACATGCACTCATGGACACAGGCACACCCGCACACATGCACACCCCACAGTAAACACACACATCAGTACCGTGTTACACTACTCTTAATTTAGTACAACTGGTTATTACAGTTATTATTAACACACTCACCAGCATGTCTACTACAGTGTTACACTACTCTTACTAGTATTATAAATTGTTTTTCAGGTAATGTTAAAAACACTCACCAGCATGTATGACCTGCCTCGTTGCTAGATGGGAGGGACCTGGAAGTGTGAAGAGAGTAATGTCAGTGGGCACAAGTGTGCCATTTGTTTTGCACATGATACAGTACAATAGTACACTAGTTCCCTTATACACATCAGCTGCTCATAATGTCTGTATCACACATGCACAATTACATATCATGATGACATATACATACCACATGCACACCTTATGTGCATGAAGTAACAGTGTACAGAACAGTCATATGTACATACCAGGAGTTAACTCTAATCTCACCCTTACCTCTCTTCAAACGACAACTCAAACTGTACTTCCAGAACCACTGGCTTTGTTCTTGTTGGACTCCAGGCTAATGTCCCTCTCCCCACCCTCTCTTTGCCTTTAACCCCCTCATTGTGCATAAAAACTAGCTTCTACCCTGTTTCTTTCACCTTGATGTCCTTCTATGCTCTGACCAACTTCTCCCATCCCTCCCACCTCCTCTTGACTGTCTTCCTTCTTTTCCTCACTTCCCTTCTTGACCCCTGCCTCTTCCCTATTATTTTATCTTTCATACTCCTTCTACTTCTCTACCCTTCTGAGCCCTAAGTATTATCTATATGGCTCTTGCCTTATTGCATAACCGTTATGCTTTAGGTAGAATTGCTTTGAAACCGACAGTACATTGTATATGACTCTAAACTGTTTGAGTTCCTTAAATGTATGTTGATTTAATTAACAGGCTGGTGTATATTTCTATTCTGTTGGCTGTCTGTATTAACAACTTGTCTGTCTGCCTTTATTATGTTATGTGTGGAGCTTTTCTCCCCAGGCCTCTACTGAAAGTGGACATATATCCAGCTAGACTATCTTGGTCAACAAATGTAACAGTAATAACAATAAATAAATATGGCATCTTACCTGCACGCTTGGTGTCTTGCTGCTGTGTGGATCCAACCTCCATCAAGATGCATGACTGTTGCTGTTGTTGTTCTGGGGCTGGATCCACAACACTTAGCAGTAGCCCCTCCTGTCTGGTGAGGGGGGGATGTGTGGCCACCCCACCTGTGGCAACCTGTTGCCTGCGGATATCTGCAGCACGCTGGCGGACATTTCTAATCAAATCACTGCAGTGATGTCTCACCTGCTCATATGTCCTATTATGCATGCCAACATCATTTATCCTGCTAAGTAGGTTTTGCCACAGTGCAGACCTCTCCTGCTGATTCTGGGTGGTGCGTGAGAACAGGATGGCATAGTCACGCACCAGGCTCTGGTGAATCACATCATCTTCTGCAGCAGAATATGCTGGGTTCCTTTTTGGAGCCATGTTGATCTGGAAAGGTACACAAACAGGTTATCAGCATAGTATCTCAGCAATACATGGTACACATTCTATACAGGGAGTATTAAATTGTACTTATTACTGCTTGGTTGTAACTTGATTACAGTGTAACTATCATTCTAAGTCATTTTGACTAAGCACTTGGCCTTCAGGCCAGTTGTTTTACATTAGGGAGGTTTGTGGCAAGCACTGTGGTGGCAGGACACATATCTTTCATCCATTGAAGTTGGGAACTGCTGATTGAGGGCCCAGTGTACAAGTGTATTAGTTCTGGTATAGGCAGTTGGCCTTCAGGCCAGTTATTTAACATTAACAAGGTTTGTGGTCTGCACTGTGTGTGACAATAGGCTGTACTCTGCCATTCATAGCTGGGGACATCTGGTTTCAGGTTTATAGTGCCTGCATATCTGAGCTGTAACTTACTGACATTGCTACACCTTGTTTGCTGTAGCAAACACTACATCCAGGCTTCCTGGATCTACCTTTGTTTATATGCTTGTTATTTGTTAGCTTGTTATTTCACTGGTATGCTACTTCCACATAATACACAGCTTCTCAACACGTCTGTGACTCACTACTGATATCTGCATTGCTTACTGTACGTACTTCCATGTTACACATGACAGCAAGTGACTGCTTGTCATTGTTGCATTTACTTAATTGTGACACATTGCACTTAGGTTACCTGGCACTTGCTCACTGACGCTTTTATATCAGTCAGCAGTTGTAGGTAATATCAGTACACCCTCACTCCCCACTGGACCTTGTTTTCAATTATTAGAATTCACAATAGTATTCTAGCATGTCCAGAGGTCAGTTGTCAGTTCCCTCCCCAGTCCAGCTGCTGAGTGTGGTACTGCAGAGACAATGTTAGAACAGCTGCATGTACACAGACAACCCCCTCCTCCTAACAACAAATTCAAACTCATGTGAGTGATGCAACCATATACCAAACTGGAGGCTAGGCTCTGTCTACTCAATACCGCCATAACCAGTCAGGTGGCGAGGGAAAGCACACTCACTACACTTCCAGTCTCACATAGACCTACCACGACAGCAGAACTAACACATGATCACACATGAACATACTTGTAGGCTCGGACTACAGGTCTGCCTACGCAGCAGAGACCTCCTAAGTAGACACTCAGGCAACCACTACCACGGAAACGTACACGTGCAACACATATCACACAAAGCCAATGTGCTGAACACTCACAGCCATTAACAGTACACAACACACCTCATACACCTGTACTAGGTGCCTCTATCATCAGGCACACTAACATCACATTCACCAGGCTTAACGAGGTGAGGGTAATGGTGTGCAGCCTGTCGGGCACTATGACCTGCCACATAACACAAACACTCAGGTAACCCCAAGGCAAGTATAGGTATGACTCAGTCAATGTCCATGCTGGTGTGAATGACCTGACATACCTCCCTGGACTACATGACATGAGACAGTACAGAGCTCTCTGAGCACGTAGCCCAAGACAGTTTGACCCTGACCTTGAGTAGCACCCTACCCTCACCAAGAACAATGCCACAATATCAAGGCACGATGATCCCTTCCATCAATTGACTGACATACTGGTGTCATTCACAGGTGTGCCACTGCCTGCCATCTTGGGGTGGTATGCTTTGCTAGGGCCAGCTTGCACCTGTCACCCCTGTCCTATTAGAATTTGGTGGAGCCTCTTGCTACACCCATAGTGCCTGTATTGGGCAAGGCTCATAAGGCAAACCCACATCCATTTGTATCACAAAGGATGAGGAAGTAAGAGTGATGCTACTCAACACCGAAGTCTAGACCTCAGGATGCACGCACTCAAAACCCTACTTAGCATTCTGGACATCGATATCTGTGCAGTAACATGAACCTGTTTCAGGTTTCACAGGAGCACACCAGTACTACCAAGTTATAGCTGTTACCATTCTTGTCGGCCCCAACACTTGAACAAGGGAGGGGGAGTATCAGTATTCAATGCAGAGTCCCACGCCTCCACATTGGTGGCAAAGTACAACATAGGTGTTAGGCCATTGAGTACAGAAGACGTAGTTGGGGACCTGGGAAAGAAACATGGTAGCGGTCTGTCATTTGTCAACCACATGGCCAACATGGATTGAAAGACATGTTATATAGTCCAGCTAATCATGAGGGATTCACATGTATGGCAGGGGAGGTCATTGTGCCTCTTTACTCATCCATCATCAGGCCTATAATTGCGTACAATGCACCTTTTGGGATGTACCTAACCAGACACCTACAGCAACTGGTACAGGACAACAGTACCTCATCAAGGGGATGCAATGGCTCACACAGATGTCATATGCTGCCCAGGTAAAGTAAATCCAGCTGGACTCAGTGGCATACTGCCTGTTCAGAGGCAATCTGTGCATGCCATATACAGCCATGTCCTACCCAGCAGTAATGAACATGCTGCACCTCAGGCAATCAGAGTCCCATACAGCCACATGCTCAGGAGAGCTGGACCTCAGCACTGACATACATGGACATGCTGGAGGGGCATATTCCTAACTGAGAGGCTCCCTTCACTCTGTAATGAGCTCACACTACAGGTTAGGCAGAGTCCCTCATTGACTCTCTTCCATAGGAATCTGGATGAGTGGATGGAGATCATAGTTGTACCCCAGGTATCACTTCTATGTCACTGATAGACAGAGGCACAGTATACTAACGTTGGACAAGGGCATAGCAGCATAACTTGTAATTGGGTGGTGAAAGACAAACACATTCTACTAGGCTTGCCAATGCCCTAGGGCAAATAGCCTAGTATGAACCTATGAACATGTGTGTACTGCTATAGTACTTATGCCATATGTTGCATGTGTGTGTGTTGTGGGGGATGCACAGGTAATGGCCGGATATTTCTGCACAGGCGACACGTCTGACACATTCTGGGTGTTCATCCCTACATACTGGATGTGTGTTGCCATCCAACCCTGTGATGTGGACACACATTACTCAGCCTGGATATACATATCTGAACAACACCACAAGCACAGTACACTACCTTGCTATGTATGCATGTAATTACACAGTTATTCACTAGTTATGACAGTGATGCTATCCATGCAGCCCATTGGGCCAGTGGAAGCCACAACACACACCGCCAGCACCTTTGCATATGCTTACCACAGACATCCCACATACTGCATGTACTGTGCACACACATATCTAACCCAGAACAACTGCACACCACTTATTAATCCTGTCCAGTGGACTACAGAAACAGGCATATTGTATAACAATAGTAGGGGGCTACTGCAGCACAGGGCAGATTCACATGACGGCAAGGCATCTGTGGTCAGCAGTGTTAAGATGCTTCACATTCACCAAATGCACAGATATTGGCAACATTGTTGCAGACAGTTTAGGTGCAGGTACCCCCCCCATTCTCCTACACATGTGGTATTAGTTATCCCAGATGACTGTAACCTCCCTATCCTCTCACATGTCCAGGTGAGAGCCACCCTCATCATTGCAGAACACATAGCATCACTGTTACGAAATGGTATCCCTGGATGTGTGCTACATTCACCCCTGGAGGACATAGCACCACATGACAGACTGATATTAATCCCTGGCCATACTACGGGATATGTACCTGAACAGTGCCATACATACACAGTGATCCCACACCAATGAAGAGTAACCTCTACTGACCCTGGTAACTACTGCATCATATGCACAACTGGCCTTGTGTTCTCAGCTATAGAAGTTTTAAGTATGGGCAACATGTACAGCAATATTACATATGTATATATTTCAGGACTATGTACACACAACCTATCTCATGGACATACCTATAGATAGTGAACTATGATACATTTGGAGGTGTCACAGTAAACACAGTATTAACCTGCTACTTTGCATTACCTTTGTTTGTGGCAGCTGTTGCTGTATCAGTGATGCTGCTTGCTGCTTGCAGTTTTCTGCTGCTGCTGCTGGTTTTGCTGCTGTCAGTCTGTTTATTTTCGTATTTCTGTTTCTCTCTCTCTCTCTCTTTCTCAGGTTTGTGCAATGATTGCATTGCATATGTGGAGTGTGGGTACTGAATGCTTTTGTAGGTATCTGCATAGGCCCATGTGATGGCCTCTGCACCAATTGTAAGGCAGCATTGGCTAATTGCATACAGCCAGTTGTGTACTGATTGCATGTCTCACTGTGATTTCAGGACAGTGCTATAAAAAGGTATGTGAGATAGGTGTTGCCCTTTCAGATTGTAAGGGCGTGGACCATGCTGGTATGCTGTTGGAAAATGTTCTGTGAGTGTGAAGGTGAGTACATCTCTCATGTTTCATGCTGTGTTGTGAATTCAGGTTGCTGCATTTCTCCCACCTGTTCCCTGTAGTGAGTGTGTATGCATACTGACACCCACAACTATATTTATTATGTATTGCTATATATACATATGTGTACATATACATACTGTCATATATGTACATTAGCTGACAATATTGGGTACAAGCTAACAATTTTCAGGGCTGTTTCTGTTAACACACACTAGTATGGGAATCCAGTAATTGTGACAGTGAAGGTCTGTCTGACATGCTTAGGGTAGTACACATACTATATTGCCTTTATCTTCATTCCTACTATTACATGCTCCACTTATTTTAGCACTATATTCCTGTATGAGAGTCATGTCTTGCTGGTAGGTCGTACAGACTAGTGTTACAATGGTCTTGTGGTAGGGCCTACTAGTATGCTTGTATTTTGCTTTCAAATTGAGTACAGGGTCTATCAATCAAAGTGCTGGAGGCACCTTCCAGCAGTTAAGGGGTTAGTAGGTCTCACAGGAGTCAGGCTGTGTTGCAGATTCTGGATGCTGCATTTATCTTCACTGTCTCCTGTAGTGAGTGTGTATGGATACTGACACCTATGACTATATTTCATATGTATTACTATATATTTATATATATGTAAGTGTACATTTACATACCTTCTTATGTGTACATTACCTTACATTATTATGTACAAGCGAACAATTAGTAGGGCTGTTTCTGTTAACACTGAACTAGTGTGGGAATCCAGTACTTTGGCCATTAAAACTCTACCTGAAATGCATTGGGTAGTACACCTCCTATATTGCCTTTATATTGATTCCTACTATTACATGTTATATTTATTTTAGCACTATGTTCTTGTATGGCAGTCATGGCTTAGTGGTAGGTCATATAGACTAATGTTACTAAGGTCTGGGGTTTGAGACTGGCAGTGGGAATTTATTTTTCTTTCCAGACTTTCAAAATGAGTACAGGACCTGTCAATCAAAGTGCCATAAAGGCACTTTTAAGCACTTAAAACCAGGTCTGTGCTCGTTTGCGCGGAGCTCACGCATGCGCACTGACGGTGAGCTCCGCTAACACAAGCGCACACCCGCGCTAATTTCTTTGAAAGAAAAGAAAAAGGGGTGACAGGAAAGTGGTGAAAAGGGGTCACAAAGAGGGTAAGACAGTAGGGAAACAAGCATGGGATTTGCAGGAGGGATGTAGGTAAGGCCCATAGATGCCAATGTCTTTAGCAGCAACAGCTGTGCATTTCCATGTATTTTGGTGAGACATTTGAAACCTTCCACCCCTGAGAGAGGTGTCAGGACAACATTAATGTTTGTTGTAGAGCCAATTGTAATTAACAGTTTCAATGTCAAGCGGACATGTGTGCGACATGGACAGCTATGTATGGGGCGTAATTTTTTTGTGGGTACAGAGTGCCCTTTTTTCAGGGGAGAGTGGTATGTCAGGTGAAGGAAGTCAGTATAGCTGGGGAGGTAGGTTGGGTAGGTTAACAGACAAGACAGACAAGACGCATACAGGGGCGGTGTATGACACATGTGGGGGGGTTACACAATTGACGGGGATGGAGGTTGGGATATCCAAGACGCATGAGCCCACAGATGGCAACAGTGGAACTGATATCCCCACCCATAGGCAGTTGCCACTGTTCCTTCACAGCCCAGGATGGGGCTGTGCTGGGGGCTGTGTAGGCGGGGCAATGGCCGGGGCTGTTAGCTGTGCCACACAAGCCTCGAGCTGGCGTAGGGGCCCAAGAACGGAGTCTTGGATCTCCCTTCGCACCACAGACCAGACACCTTGGAGGGTGAGTGGACGAACTCCTCCGGCCACGCTTGCAGAGGGGGGACGGGCCCCATCCCCTGCAGCACTTCCACCCGAAGGTGGCACAGGGCCACCGGAGGAGGGTCCGGCCTGGGCACTAGTGCCAGGTGCAGTCGCCAGCTGAGGTGGGAGAGGTGGGTCCGCTGGGACCTGCCTTCCCAAGCGTTCTAGGTTTGTGAGTAGTTATGTTAGTTTGGGTTAGTGGCATATTATTCCATTCAGATTAGTTGTAACAGCATGCATTGGTATTCCCATTAAACAAACACCCAGATATTAACACCATTGAACAAGGGGCATATCAATATCACATGCATTATTTGAACGGAAATACACAATCAAACAACATGCAGGGTTGATTAATGGCAACAGGCCATCAGATTTGCAGGTATGAACAGGGCACATGCACGAACAGACATGCATATATGTTTGAACAGACAAATGTCCATGGTTAATGAAATGTTCACATACCAATATTTATTGGGTGCTGTTATATGGAATTATAGGGTTGGGTGGAGATAGAAAGTGATGACACATTCATAAGTTACACATTGATATACATTTGTAATAGGTACACAATTAAGTTGAGGCTGATGTTTCAAAATGATTTTTATTTGACTGTCATGCTACACCTGTTACAAATACATCACTATCCTACTTATTTTTAATTTGATCAGATACATCATCCTGCTACACTTTGATGACAGGACAGGGGACAACTATGGCTGTTTAGTCTGTCAGATAATCATTCATTCTATCTGCAAATTGTTTACTGTTATCACCATATACAGATTTTGGCCTTGACATTCCAGATTCAGACACACTGAAATCAGTTTGGGATGTTAATTTGTACTTCACACATGCATTTAGTTCTGTGGAAACACACTGGGGCTAATATATTCAGGGGTTATTACTACTTTATTTATTCATACATGACCCTTTCTGTCACTCTCACACATCCTGCAACTTCACAGTTCAGGTTGGTACTTCTAGGCTTTGTTCACATATTAGACCTGTGGTGATTCAAACACTTTCCAACAGCCTCACTTCTGTCATGATTCAGCATTTCAACAGGGGATAAATCACACATGTGACTACCTCAGATTCTGAAGCTGTACTCTGGAGACTACTGCAGGTTATACTACATTTAATTAATGGTGGGACATCTGTATTACAGCACTATTTATTTCTATAAATTATTTTTCCAGTCACACTTGCATACTGATGAACTTGTTGCAGCCATACCTGCAAACTTTCAATTCTTGCTTGCACATTAGATTACTTTTAATCAATACAATCAATACACTGCAGTGTTCTGATACATGCTACACTATAATATTTATTTACAAGTACTAGATGGGGTTACTAACCTGCATGGTGGTGCAGCCGCACCAGTCTACGGTCATGCGTCTCACGGTTCTCAGAGCGGACACCTGCAGCTGTAATACAAAGGAAGTAATATTGGACTACACATCTCCATGGTATCAGCTAGTTGAAATCCTTACATACATGAGTAAAATGTAACTTACTCAGTAGTGGGGCGTTGGGCATATCCCGGGCCTCCTGGATCCATTGGGTCAACTGGTCTTGCTTACGCCACTTCAGGTCCGCATGGTGGTGATGGACCTGCTCACCAGTGCGTGGAATGCCAGTAGCACTGGTCAGATCACGAGCCAACTGGTCCCATGCCTCCACCCTGTACGCTCCCCATGAGACCTGGCCCTGCATGAGTTGGGCCTCGTGATGATGGACAAGGAGCCAGACCATGTATCTGGACTCCTCAACGCCCCAACGCTGTGCTCGAAAGCAACGTCCCTCACCTACTTCACTCATTCTGACTGCAGGTCTGTTCTACAATCGGTTATGGTGTGTATTCCCGCCTATGGGGCTTATATATGCTGCTTTTCCCACACATTTCTCTGATTGGCCATTTTGGAATTGTATCTACTTCACTGAAAATGCTTTATCATGCTCCATTCTGTATTTTATCCCATATATATGCTATTTCTGCATTTCTAGGTATTGCTGTCATGGCTTAGTGATTTAGTACCTTGACTCTAGTGCATGGTATCCTGGGTTCGAATCCGACCATTGATTTTTAATTTTCCTGACAGAAATGAGTTGAGGACCTGTCAATCAAACATGCCATAAGCACTTTTAAGCACTTAAAAGCAGGTCTGCGCTTGTTTGCGCAGAGCTAACGCATGCGCACTGGCAGTTAGCTTGTGGGAGCGGCACGTAAACGGTGTGCGCTGGGATAAACCTTAATTGGCTAGTGACACACATGTTGAGCTAAGCACAGCTAGTTGCAAACAGTTTCAGTCTGTTAAACTGGTGCTTAGCAATGGGCATACCGATTGCAGCTTTTTAAACACTACGCAGCTACGGGCACTGTGTCTCACAGCAGCTTAGCTATCGGTACATTTCTAATTATTTTTCTTATTGTGTTACTTCAATATGTATGCTCCATTTCATTCCATTTTACAAAAGGGTATACTTTTACATTTGGACAATACTGTCAGGGGCTTTTTTAGTGCTTATTTACAAAAAAAAAGGTTGTTGTGTGGGCTCGAACCCTGCCTGCCTACTCTTAAGCCAGCAACTCTACCGCTAAGCTATTTCTTCTTGGCTTACTTTGCATATGTAGTTCTCATATCCTTTTCCACTGATTGCTAACTGCAGTTGTGCTAGTAGCACACCAGCAGCGCACACAGTAGCACATATCTGGGGTTAAAAAATAAAACAGTTTTTATTTTCATTTTATAGCCTCTGTTCACTTTGTACACTGATGGTCTGTGGGGGAATATGTTGTGTAGTGTGTTTGTTTACATTTCCATGGCTTCTCGTGGCTGTTTACTTTCAGCCATTATACACTTACGGGGGCGTGTCCGCATGCAGGGCTTAGCCTACGGACACACACCCCTACTCTCTTACACGGACACTGTAAGAGTTACAGTGTGATTCAGCATGCCTCATGCACCTCATGCATATGCATGACATGCTGACATCACACCGTTTAACTGCAGCCTCCGTGTAAGAGTTATAACTCTTACACGGAGGCTTCCTGAATCAGGCCTCGCATTTATAATCATATTTATGATATAAGAAAGATGAATTTAACAAATGCTTTGGCTAAACATGCAAGCTTGTATCATGACCACACTTTTAAATTTAGGGTTTTACAAGTCATGAAATCCATTAAGAAAGGTGGTGATAGTCAGAATTATCTAGAGAAGGCTGAATTAGAATGGATTTTGAAACTGAGATCCCATATTGAATCAGGACTAAATTGTGCTGTTAGCATAAAGCCTGTGTTAGCTGCACATAGATAATTATCTTGTGTATATATATATATATATATATATATATATATATATATATATATATATATATATATATATATATATATATATATATATATATATATATATATATATATATATATATATACCTTTAGCATAAGTCAGTGTTAGCTATATGTAGATAACCATCTCTGTATATATATATTTTTTATGATTTAGTCACACAACAATTATATTACCTGTTACATAGTTTTGTAATTAGTTAGTTATCATGATATCTTATAGTATCAAATATTCTTTAAATGATATATACATTTTTAGCGTTTTTAATTGTTCTAATTGTTCTATTCATTTCATTTATTTTTATATATGCCTTACATGCTTATAAATACATATACATTAGTATATATGCTCTTGTGTATACACTTTTAATATTTATATATATTTTTATCTTGTTTTAAGGAACCTAAATGATTAATTAAATAATTGATTAATGAGGACAAGTAGCTCATCAATTGAATGAGAGTTATATAAAAGCAGATGTATTCAGTTTTATTTTAAAACCTGAAGAAGCGTACTTGGATGTACTTGAAAGCGCTTGTTTGATATATACCTCGAATAAATCTTGTTTGTTCATCATTGTGGAGGTCTCTGCTTATTTTATCTTGTGAACAGTTCCAATAGTAGTAGGAGCAACTGGTCTTATAAAAAAGAATTTACAATCGTAATTAAATATGCTGCCAATTCATGTAACACTGTACTAATTGCAGAAGGAGTCATTACTGTGCACAATGCGGGTGCGGCGAAGAGGACTTTTGGCTAACATCAAAGAGTGAAACAATACTAATTTCATGAACTTTAATCGTACTTTGACTTAGGAAGGGGGTCCATTCCAGTCATGGTATTAGAAACCCAAAAGACTTGGAGAAATCAAAAGCAACAAGTGTGTGTGTGTGTGTGTGTGTGTGTGTGTGTGTGTGTGTGTGTGTGTGTGTGTGTGTGTGTGTGTGTGTGTGTGTGTGTGTGTGTGTGTGTGTGTGCATGCATGTGTGTATATGTATGCATGTGTGTATATATATATATATATATATATCCACAACCTCTTCCATTTTTGCCCATGGGCTCTTGCTGTCTTGCTATGAGGTAACAACACTATCTGCTGCACCACTGTGCCACCCTATGTATGTATGTGTGTGTGTATATAAGTGTAATACACACACACACACACACACACACACACACACACACACACACACACACACACACACACACACTGGTGTAGGCCTGTGTAAGCACACAGACACTTGTATATGCACATGTCTGCAGCTGAAAAAAGGAATCAACAGCTCTAATGCAATTCATAGAGTTAAACACTGAGGTCATTGAATAGTGGGGGGGGGGGGTAAATGAGTTTTTCTCTAGTAACAGTATTTATGATCTCTCTCCCTTTACATCTTCACTTTCCACACTATTTCATGCAGTGCAATACACTGTTTATGAATACTGTCTGAAGTTACTGATCTCTCATACTTCTAACAGAAGAATGGCAAGTGTTCAATCATCATGTCAAATCATTCATCAAAAACTGATGTTGTACTATGACAGATCAGTTAAGACACTGTATACCCCATGGCCAGTCAACCATTGTACCATAACTGTACTACATATAAATGTATGCTGTATCAGTATAAGTTGCACCAAATAACATTTTGCATAGGTTTGTAGTGTATTTGCTTATCCTCTATGTACCAGCCCTACACAGTGTGCAATATGCTTCTAAATATCACTCATACATACTAATCATACTTATACTCTTCCCTTGGTTCTGTTTGGTTAGTTTTTGTAAATTTAGTTTGCTTGTTTTCTTCATTTACCTTGATTTCTTAAGTGAATTTGCAAAGCATTCTAACAATCCTTTTTCCTGTTATTAGACACACCAAAAGATGAGTTTGCTATACAAATATAAAAAATTCCTCTCAAATGCTTCCAGACTCTCCCTAGCACAAGCTTCTCTACTTCCCACACTACTCTATGCAGCCCCTATACTCACAAATCTTCAATCCAACCTTTTGTCTAAACTAGAACTTACCTATAATAAAATAGCAATATTTGCCTCCAATCGACCTTATCGTAACCACCACTGCACTGCTCTAAAAAGACTACAGCAGCTGGAATTTGATCACCAACTTCTACTACCCCAGCTTCTCATGGCACACTCCATCTTACATGAACCCTCCTCCGGTCCCACTTTCTCTACTCTAATCCAACCTTACGCCCCTAACAGTGCCCTCTGTAGCTCTCAACAGCATCTACTACATGTCTATAAGCCCAACAAAAATATTGGTAAACTGCTGTACAGCTACTCTGTAGCAAATACCTGAAACAAGCTTCCTTTAAATGTCAGCTCAATCACCAACCCTAAGTCCATTAAAATAACTCTGAAAGAATCCCTCTACAAATCTTGGTCCTGCCCATGCAATGACACTGCTTGCTTAACTTTGTCTTCCTACACAATTGCACCCCTCTATAAGCGGCTCTAATATACCTTACCTCTTCTACAACTTTGTATCCTATTTCTCTCACCTTCCTCTGCTGCTTCCTTATACTTTACTAACAGTCTTCCATTGCTCCCTGGGCTTCCTGACTTGCTGTCTGTTCACTGGCCTATTACACAAGGTTTTAATTTCTCCTGTATATATTACAGGTCTTAAGGTCCTACTGCTCCTATAGCTTCAGCCACCCTGGGACCGCTATTATGTTTTTCTTTTTCTCTCCTATTACCGACTGCTTTCTATTATGATGTATATATTATACGATACTTAGTATGTTGTCATTTGCTTGCTGCCTCTGTCATTTTTGTACCCTGCAGCATGTATCCGTAGTATGGTTTCAACTTACTCAGTGTTATTAATTTTTGTTATGGCAAATACTCTTTGTATTCCTTGTATTATTTCTATTATTCTGGAGCTTTTCTCCTCAGGTCTCTGTTGAAAAAGGCCTTTTTGCCCAGTCGGACTTCCCCGTTTAACAAATGTCAAATAAATAAATAAAGTTGTTGTTGTTGTTTGTCTTTCGGCTTTTCCCGGTTAGGGATCGCCACAGCAGAACTCCTGTCTGCTAATGATTGGCAGTAGATTTTCACGAACGCTGAGGTGCCAGCTTGACGTTCAACCTTCAACGAAGGCACGCCCATTTACGCATGTCTTTTGAATGCCCACCCAACCACGGGGAGGACATGCAGACTCCACTCAGAAGGCACTCCATCCGAGAATCGAAAGGGAGAACCTCTTGCTGTGAGGCAATAATGCTACCGCTGCACCTCCGTGGATATACAAATAAATAAATAAAGTAATAAATAAAAATGGTACCAGTCACGTGCACAGATGATATCTAAGTCACCTATAGAGAGTAGTGTTTACAAAAAGAGTGGACACTTGTGTAAAATGGAAGCAGGGATGAAGTGAAAAGGCAGGATATGAATAGCTTACCTAAAATTTGAGGTCAAACAGGAAGAAGAACTCCAAACCACAAATGAGTCAAAGGTACAGCCAGGGTCAGAAAACAGACTCAGTGCCACAGAAGTTCAAGCTGTGGAAGGGACAATGAGAACTGGTGTACTGATGCACTGTACCATTCCACAAACACACTACAAGTGGATGACAGGAGGTGTAGGAGAGAATAAAGGAGTGGGTTTGAAGTCAAAGGGCAATATGTCTGGGGGATGAAACTCAAACCAAAAGCTTTTGGTTTTTCATTTTCATATCTGGATGATGTGACTCTACCAGAAGTAGACAGTGAGATTCTGAGTGTACATTATACCGCAAGGTATGTAGGGTCTATACTAATGGGGTACTTTATAAAGGATCTATAGTATTGGGTCTTCTTTAATGGTATGAGACTAATGTAGATTTGGTGGTTTGGAGGCTGTTTAAAGGGGAAAAATGCACCTGAGGTGCTCTCTGAGCAGCTAAGTACAATTTAAGGACTTCTTGCCCAGATCATGGCAGCTACTAAGGGAAAGTTTATCTACTGAAGTTTTTCCATCTGTAATGACCAGTCTTTACCCCCACTGTGTAGTAGTGCGTGATGGTGCACAGAAGTGCACTACACATACACAGATGAATACAGCAGAGCATTGGCTGGTCGTCAAACTCTGTGGAGCAGTCTTAAAACAGTGAGCAAACTGATTTAAACAATTTAGCCAATAAAAAAGCTCAAAACTGAGCTCCTTCACATATGAGGGTCTGTGTGTCTGGCAAAGGTATATGCCCTTTTCCCCACTGAAGTGTGATCCTGGAGTTAGTATATATAGTTAGGTGGTGTAGGGGTATAGCCTCCCACCTATTCTGGTTTTATATCGTCCACTTTACAATTCAGTATGTTGAAATGTAGCATTGTAAGATTTCAGTATTATGGGGTTCAGTCAAGTGGTTTTTCAGAATTTTGAAATTTCACTCTTTAATATATATATATATATATATATATATATATATATATAGACTTAGATACTCTTTCATTACTCTAATTGCATGCTTACTGCATTACTTCACTGTAAACTGCTTTTTATACTAGACTCGCGGTAGTGGTGCTGCAGTAGCGTTGTCGCCTCACAGGAAGACGTCCCATTCAATTCTCATTAGAGCGTCTTCTCTGTGGAGGCATGCGTGAATGGGCATGCCTTTGTTGAAGGTTGTGCGTCAGGGCTGGTAACTCGACACGTAAAAATCCACTACCAAACATTAGTGGACCGGAGTTCCGCTGTGGCGACCCCTAACCGGGATAAGCCGAAAGACACAACAACAAAAAAACCCTGCTTTTTCATACTGAGAGTTGTATTTTCTGTTTGTGAGTGCTCTATCCGAGCTTTTCTGTGCATTTTTGATTTTTTTGAGGTTTCTCTGTTCTACAGCTAGGAACTGTAATAGTGTGCATTACTATAATTGTCTGTTTACAGTTAAAAGCATTCTCTAGAGTCTGCTTGTTCCTTGATCTGTTTAAAACTTTCATCTAGTGGCTACAGCTAGGAACTGTAACTGTAAGTCACTTGGTGGCTTTGCAGTTGCCCACCCATACTGTATATTTTATCTGTGACACTCCTCCCAGTCTAGTGTCATTAGTTCATTCAATCTAATAGAGAACATTTGTGAAAGCCAGCCCACTCAGATTCTTAATGTTGAATTAACTTCTGTTCCAGCTTTCTCCATTTCCACTTTACTGGGAAAAAAAGATTTTTACTGAAAAAAAAAATTCTAAGCTTGCTTCCACCCTTTCCTGCAGCAGGTCTTGTCCAGATATGGATTTGCTGTATCCAGGAATATTTGTGAGTTCTTGAGCCCCCCTACCACCACCACTTAACTAGGGTAAAACTTTTCCTGACACCATAAAGTCTGCTCTTCAAGTTTTCCCTTGCAACAAGACAGCTTTTTAGTTTTAGTACTCAAATCTGTTTCTTTGAGCTCAGCACTTGTTTAGAACTCATTGTAAGCACTAATTAACCTACAAATTACTACAGCACTCAACATTCCTCACTTGTCTAGAGGAAAACAGTTTTTAGTACTTAATAAATAAGCACCTATCCAGGCATGTCTAAAGGTCAGCTCCCAGTGTTTTCTCCTATCTACCTGATGAATCTGGGCATCTTGGGACAATGCAGCAATTGCCTCATGTACACAGACAACCCTCTCCTCCTACCACCCAACACTACGACCAGTGAGAGATGCACTTATATAGCCAAACTGGAAGCAAAGGTCTCTTCACCAAAGACTGGACTAGACAGCCAAGAGGAGAAGGTAAACACTTGCACTGCACTACACTCATCACATAGTCCCTCAAAACCTACACCACCAAAACACACACACAGAAGCACAAAACACACAACTACATTTGCGGAGGCTCTCAGTACAAATCTGCCCAAAAAACCAAGACCTCTAAAGCAGAAATGCAAGCAACCTCCACCCCCCAACACAACCCAAATGACTCATATCCAACATACTCAGTGTGCCACTCAACTACAGCCCATAAGGCATAACAATGTACCCAACATTCTAGTCATAGGTGACTCTATAGTTAGGCACACTGATGTTCCACTCACTAGGCTAAACAAGGAGAAAGCTACTGTCAGCTGCCTGTCGGAATCCAGGATCTGCCACATGACACACGCACTCAGGTCACTCCACAACAAGTACCAATATGACTCTGCCATTGTCCATGTTGGTGTGAATGACCTGAGATGTACCTCCCTGGACTACATGAAAAGAGACATGAAGGAGCTCTCTGATCTTGTAGCCCAGGCAGGTATGACCCTAACTCTGAGTAGCATCCTGCCATCACCCAGAATGATACCACAGTACAAGGACAAAATGATTGACTTCAACAATTGGCTAAGCTTCTGGTGTCATTCTAAGGGGATCAGGTATTTGTCTGCCTGGGACGACATAATCGACAGACCACGATGCTTTGACAGAGATGGCCTGCACCTGTCGCCCTTGGGATTCCGGATACTGGCTAAGGCTCTTGCCACCCCTATAGTGCCTTTTTTAGGCAAGGTTCAAATGACAAATTCACCACCGTAACAGGTACAAGCAAGCAAAATCTGAGGGTAATGCTTCTCAATGCTAGAAGTCTAAACCTCAAAATGCACTCACTCGAGGCACTCCTTAAAATGGAGAACATCGACATCTGTGCAGTAACAGAGACCTGGTTCAAAGCTCCAGAGAGCACCCCTGCATTATCAGGCTATAATTCATACCACAGTTTTTGGCCACCTAACCCAGAACGAAGCACTAAAGGTGGAGGCGTGTCCATATTCATTAAGGATATCCACACCTCCAAGCTAGTAGCACAGCATAATGCATCCTTGATTATCCAAGTGCAACTAACTCTGGGCAAGACCGAAATCCAAATTGTAGCTTGCTACAGACCCCCCACCATGCCCCAGGATTCCCACTCCTCATTTATTGATACACTGGAAAGTATTAGGGTACAACCCAGCACACTGATAATGGGCGATTTCAACTACCCCACAATAAACAGGGAAAACTACTCATGTACCAACTCTTTTGCTCAATGTTTTCTGGAATTTATAAATTCCAACGCCTTGGATCAACTTATTCACACCCCCACCAGGGGCAGCAATATCCTAGACCTGGTCATTGCCAACATGGGCATCCAGTGTTCCACACCAGAGGTCAGTTCCTCGTTGGTCAGATCTGACCACAAGCTAATCATCCTAGACATCCACATCCCGCCCCCACCCCCAATTAGGGAAACCACCGTAAAAAACGTCTCCAAAGCCAACTTCACACTTCTTAAGACAGACGTGGCAAACTTCATGACACCCATGCAGACGGACAATAGAGGTACAACTGTTGAATCCTACACAAATGCACTTTATAAGCACTTACACGAGTGCGTGAATCATGCTATCCCTAATAGAACCAAGATGCTATTTTCCAAAAAAAGGACCTAAGCTGGTGGTCCTCTGCCATAAACAAACTCTACAACAGAAGAAAGAAACTGTGGCAAAAAAGAGTAAAATCCCATGACTGGAGGAACTCCCTGGTCAACCTCAGTAAGAAGCTGAGAGCCCTCATAAAATCCTCCAAAGCTAGTTATGAAAAAAAAATTGCCACTGACAACCACAAAGCATTCTATAGCTATGTCAAGAATCTCAATGGCATCACTCAGATCTGCTCTGAGTTACAGCACAATGGCACTAAATATACAGAACCAACTGATATTGCCAACATCCTAGCAGATAGGTTCAGTGCTAACTTTACCCACCTCTCACCCCCTAGATGGCCCATCTCCATACCGGAAGAATGCAAAATTCCTGTAATCACGGCTGCACAGGTAA
>NC_056732.1:991655932-991685932 GCF_019279795.1 Protopterus annectens | reverse complement strand
CTTAAATCATTCTCCATCTATAGCCATAATAACATTCCCCTTGAACTTGTATCAGAAACCAAACTATTAGGAGTCCAAATCGATGACCAGTTTAAATTCCACTCCCATCTGCTGAAAAACATAAAAAAAAACTCACCAAAAACTTGGAATGCTCTACCGTCATAATCGCTTTCTTAGCCCAGCTACCAAACTTACACTCTCAACTACATTTCTCTTACCCTCCCTCCTCTATGGAGCACCCCTTCTCACCAACCTCCAATCTTCCCTCAAAACCAAACTATCCTCTTGTTACAATAAAATTGCCAAATTTGCAACTTCTAACAAATCATCTATACACCACTGTGAACCAATCCACCAACTAAAATGGTTAGAACTACCCAACTACCTCTCATATACCCAACTCACATATGCTCACAAACTGATTTTCCAGCCAACCCTCTGCCCCTCACTCTCTTCTACCTTTAAAATCCACCACACACAAAGACAACTAAGATCAAACAATCAAAACCTCATAGAAATACACAGACCCCACCACCCTCCTGGACAAAACCTCCTGTCCTTCTCTCTAGCACGCTCATGGAACTCCCTTCCTCCCTCTATTCGTACTATCGCAAGCCTCCCATCCTTCAAAAAATCACTCCACTCCTATCTATCTTCCTCATGGCAATGCTCCTGCTCTCACCCTTCATAACATACTATTTTCATCTTGTAACTCTTTCAGCGCTGACTACTCGGACTATAAAAACACCAGGCAGCATATTTTTGTTTTTTTTAATTTGGTGTATCTCTTATTGCCTTGTTTCAGCTGTTTTCTGCACGATTTATTATGTACATTGTATTATGTTTTACCCCATCAAATGTATATATATTTCCCCTGTACTTGTTACTTTTCTCATGTTGAACCCCATGTAATGTCTATGTTTATCCTCATTCTCTGTTAATTATGTATGTGGAGCTGTTCTCCCCAGGACTCCATTGAAAACGGGTTCTTTAGCCCAATGGACTATCCTGGTTAAACAAATGCAAATAAATAAATAAATAAATAAATAAATAAATAAAATATTTTATAATTGATATGAGTAATGACATCCTTTTCATGCAATGATGTATGATACAGTAAGGAAAGTTACTCTATATGATTTTTTTTTATGATTTACTATAAACTGGGTCTCCTTATCCCTTGAATATTCAGTTGAAACAAAACTTTTTAGTAACAAATACAGTTCCACCGTAGGTGTGAAAGGGAATGAAAACTTTTCCATTCATCTTGATGAGGCAGTTAAAGAGGTGAAAATGTTTCCATTCACATTAATGAAGAACTCAAAATAGCTTTATTCTTAATGGCTGATAAATTACCATTCTGTGAATGCTTCACAATGATGGGATTGTAATGTCACTGTATAAAAAGTGGCGTGGTGTGCATTATTGGTGGGGGTATTGCTTTGTAGAAGATGAGGCATATCTCAAACTTCCTGCAGGATTTTTGGATTTGAGTATTGGAAAATGACTTTAAGGCATTTTGCATAAGGCAGGTTTGTTACACCTGGTAGTCTTTTTTCTAAGTGACCTTTGAGATCCCTCTAGATGCTGCATATGCCTGGTCAGGTACCTACCAAAGAGAACATTGTACTCTATGACTGGTCTGGTAAGGATGAAGTACAGTGGAAGGATTACCACTTTGGCCCTAGATGCCATGCCCTTACATATAAGTTGTGCAACATAAAGGGATTTCATCATGACTGTGGCAACATGGTGGTTGAAGGTAAGGTTGCTATCTATGTGTATACCCAAATCCTTGACCACTGAGTCAACTCTTAGGGGTATATTATGAACATGGTAATTAGCCTGGAAAGTTGACTTCCAAAAGATACAATTATGCATTTCTTAGCACTGAGTTTAAGTACTTGGCTTTGGCATCATTTGTTTGCCAAAGATAGACTTCTTGAAGACTTCTAGTGTCTGCAGGGGAGGCAGTGATAACCCCCAGCTTGCAATAATTTCCAAACTAGTCAACCATAAACCTTCAGCATTTGCATCCATTTCGAAGAAATAGATGTAAAAAGGGGGTGGGCCCAGTACGGAGCCATGGTCGACTCTGCTGTGGACAGGCCTCTTGGTGAGGTTGGCCTCCCCTTTTTTGAACCCCATAGGTCCTATCAATGAGTGTATTAGTGAGATTTCCTTTTCAACTTTCCTTATAAGGTATTAAGCTGTTCAAAGTAGTAAAAAAGTGAGGTTATCAGTAAGTCTTATTCTGAAATATCAATGCAAGTATATTTCATTTGAATTTAGGGTAGAATTCAGGTCAGAATGCCATTTGTAAATGAAGTAAGTACTGTCAAGTTTTAAAGCGTTGCAAGGAAATGTATGTTATTTATAATGGGTCATAAGTGTCTCTGTTAGCTTGTTTATTTACATATAGTATTATTCCTTTTCTACACTGTATGACATTGTCCGATGAACTATCAAACTTTGGTTAGCTTTGCTCAACAGTGTGCTATAGTTTTCCATGAGATGCTTTCATTGTTTTTAGTCCCCCAGACTGCATGATACTGGGCTAGTCCACAGTGCCCCACTTTCAGGCTGAGCCTACCAGCCACCTTCTTATCCCTGGACTATTCCGGCATTTTCTTGATACAGTTATGGATCCTAAAGGTATGCTGGTTGGTTGATCATCTGAGCTTCCTTCCTGGGAAGTTCCTTTCTGTGTGCCCTACCTGGATACAATCATGGATCCTTAAACGTATCTTGGGTGCTAAGCAGCCTGTGTTTCCTTCCTTTGGTGTTGCTTTTTATATGCCCTACCTGGGATACAGTCATTGATTACAAAGGTATCCTGGGTGCTCAGTCATCTGTGCTTCCTTCCTGGGAAGTTTCTTTTTATATGCCCTTCCTGCATTTCCTTTCCCCACCCCAATGCTCGTTGACCATATCTGATGGTAGCTCCCATGTATTGACCAAGCCTCACCTTAGGGAGCATCATCAGTAACCTTCCTCCCTCCCAGGATGCGCACTCCCTTCACTCCCTACTGCTCTATCAGTCACCTGAGCCACTAATCAAACACAGGTCAGCTGGGCCATGGTTAGGGCTTTATCCCTTTATGCCACTGGAGAAGGGAAGGTGGGCTGTACTTAAGAATTTACCCCTCTGCGCTACCAGAGTGGCTATTTTCATTCATAGGTTGATCTTTTTGGTGATGGTAGATGCTTTTCACTAGGCAGTATTTATCTGAGATTAAGCTTCTTATCATTAAAAGCTCATTGGCTATCCACAATGGTGCAGCGGTAATTTTGTTGCCTCACAGCAAGAGGTTCTCCCATTTGATTCCCTGCTGGAGTGCGGGGAGTGCCTTCTGTGTGGAGTCTGCATGTCCTCCCCGCGGTTGGGTGGGCGTTCGAAAGTCATGCGTAAATGGGCGTGCCTTTGTTGAAGGCTGAACGTCGAGCTGGCACCTCGGCATTCATGAAAATCAACTGCCAATAATTAGCAGACCAGAGTTCCGCTGTGGTGACCCTAACTGGGAAAAGCCGAAAGACAACAACAACAACATCATTAAAAGCTCATTATATCTTATAAATTCTGGTGCAACTGTTGGGCCACTATGAATGAGTGTGGATATCACTGTTGGGGAAGGGAGTTATTCCTGTATTTTCCCTATTAGAGGTAGCATAAATGTACTCTTTTGTGATATTTAGAAGTTTCAAAAACTATGAACAGAACAGTTATACATAGGTAGGAGTTGGCTGGTTACTACACACACATACCCGCACATACATACTCACACTGGTGTAAAATACTAGAACAGAGCCCACAATTACGTAAAGTAATGAAGCTTTATTGAACAGAAGAAATAATCTGTTTGTATACATAGAAGCTTTTCTGTTAGTCCCACAAAAATTTCTCTCAAACATAATAGAAGATGTCTAAGCTTTCTTGGGATATTTTAGAATATCTTCTTCTTTGCCATAGCAGAGTCCTGCAAACCACTATTCCAGGCACAAACTGTCACTTTATTAAGAGCAAGCTTCTCTAATAGGCCCACAGCCCACTTTTAACAGAATATATGCTCATTTACTAAACCTTTCTATCTAATACAGAAATATATTGGTCTGTTTTAAAGAAGCAAAATTATTTACACTTAAATACTCTGTTTATATCAATGTAATTTATAGTTGCTGTTCAGTTTAATGAAATGTTGAGACATCATAGGGCAAGAACTTCCACACTATAAAATATTCACATGCATTGATATTCAGTATGGATTTTAATTAAACTGGACCCAGAAGTAACTGAAAATGCAATTGGTATGGTGCACAACACCTGATTTATTCAAATTTGGATAGCATATGTTGTATAAATATACAGTCTCACCAAGAGAAATTGTTAAGGTACAGATTTCACCACCACTCATACAGAAAGTAAAAACATAGATCAACTTCTGCTGGTACAGCTAAAAAAATGCTGCAGGCTCCAAATACCAGGAGCATCCTACTGCAGATCTTGTGAAATATGCATGAGATTGGCAGTGTAGTGGTGGGGCTTATTCCTCTGCATCTGATGTAGTGTGTTTTGAGATACAGCCTTATTTTTTATTGCTTTATTTTTATATGACGGAACAAGCCTCACCCCCACTACCTAATGTAATGGGCACCTACTGAACCTAACCAGTATAATTAACTGCAAGGTTGCACAGTCCTATGTCATGTTACGAATTGTTGATTATATCCAATTTAGCTGAATGGTTCATTGAAAGTCATACATTTTGTGTTACAAAAGCACAAAAGTCTATCCATCCTTTAAAATGTTGAGGGTTACAGTTATCAGGGTCATTATTCAGGTCTGATATATTACGCTCTTCCACTGCTTTGTCTCTAGCTTCTTTTCAGACAAATATTGAAACTTGTAAGTAGTCCAAGATCCATCACTCATATATCAACTACCTTTAGGTGAATTAGTGCTTCCTTGTAACCCCACACCACAAAAAGGAAGCCTTGTATCTTCACACTGTCCAGCTGTTTACATAAATCTTCATATGATGCCTGTTTCCATTACTTAGATTTCCTTGAAGTATTAAAAAAAATGCCTTACCAACCTCAACCTCTTTCTTCAGAACTATACATATTAAATACTCTTTAGTCTGCTTTCATTTTGGTTTCTGATAAAACCTATGTGTGATATTTTTGCTGTAGCAGAACTACCTGTTAATGATATTAATCTGATATCTTTGGAAGTGCACACATTTAAAGGTGGTGCTTGCCAACTATTTGTATATATAGGGATTAAACATTTCACATTCTGTCCAGCCAAATCCTCTGCCTATGTATGTCATTATTCCACTTATAGGTTTATAGGTTCATAGGTAAGTACTAGGCTATTGGCCCTAGGGCCTATATAAGCCTAGCCAAAAAGGTACCCTGGCTTTCGCCACCCAAGAAAATTATTTTTCTGTGCCCCTGAAGAGCAGAGCCACAGAAGTGATCCCCGGGGTGAATTTCCTATTTTCCATCCAATCATCAAGATTTTTCTTGAAGACTGCTAATGAGGAGCTCTGTTTGACATAGATAGGCAGTCTCTTCCAGAGTATGGGAAGTCTCTGGGACAGGAATGTATCCCTCCAGCATGTTCTGTTTATTGTGGTGACAAGGTTTAGGTGCCTACAGCATGTAGTTCGAAGGGATTGGGATTTCCTGAAGTGGAGCATGTCCAACAGCTCTGGGTTTGACATAGCTTTGTATGTTAGGAAGAGATTGCCTCTACGTAGGCGATATGCGATGGAGTAAAGTTGGAGCTTTTTGAGACGGTCTGTGTAGGGTATCTGTTTGAGGCCAGTAATCCTCTTTGTGACATATTTCTGTGACATCTCCAGTTGTTGTAGATGTCTTGTGAGGTAGATACTAAAAGGGGCGCTGTGCTCTATAATGGGTCAAATGAGTGATGAGTAGAGGGGAACAATGACCTCTTTTTTTCGGGATGAGAAACCTTTTGTGATGAGGTGTGCCACGTAGAAGGATTTCCTGACCACTGTGGCAATGTGATTATCAAAGGAGAGACTACTGTCCACCTGTGTCCCAAGGTCTCTTATCACAATTTTGGTGTTAAGTAGACTACCACCTATGTGGTAGTTCATGGGTACAGAGGTTTTACTAAAGAGGGTGACAATGCACTTTTTGGCATTGAGCTTCAGGCCATGACTTTGACACCAGGCATCTGTCTCAGTGAGCTCATTTTGTAGGATGTCCACATCATTATGAGTTTCGATTATGGCTCCCAGTTTGCAGTAATCTGCAAACTTTGTTAGCCAAAGACCTTCTGTGTTAGCCTGTACTTCAGAGAAGTATATACCAAACAGGAGAGGACCCAGGACTGAACCCTGTGGTACTCCACTTGTCTCTGGTCTGAAGTCAGATTTGGAGTCTGCTACTTTCACAGTGTGGGTTCTCTCTGTGAGCCAGTTGGCAACCCATCTTGTAACATAGGGATTTATACCTAGTTTAGTGAGTTTATCTATAATTACAGAGTGGGTGATGGTATCGAAAGCCTTGGCGAGATCTAGAGAGGCTGTGTGAACCACCTTACCCTCATCTATGGCTTTGGTGACTGCTTCAAAGAAGTCTATAAGGTTTAGGAGACATGATTTGCCTTTCACAAACCTGAACTGGGTGGGGTCCAGAGTTTGGAGATTACCAATGTCTTTGTTTATGAGTTCCATGATGATATGTTCCATGGCCTTGCAGACCAGGATCATCAGGCTAATGGGGCGGTGGTTCTCGAGGTCCATCATGGCTCCCCCTTTGTGGAGTGGAATAACTGTCATGGTGCACCATTCAGTGGGCACAAAGACTGAGGTGAGGCTATGATTGAACATGGTACTAAGGTGGGGTGCCAGTTTGTTCTGTAGTTCATGTAGAACGCAGCCTGGGATATTGTCAGGTCCCATGGATGCTGTGTTCTTGGCTTTGGAGAGTGTGTTTTTTACGTGTGCAGCCATGATTACAGGAACTTTGCATTCTTCCAGTATAGAGATGGGCCCTCTAGGGGGTGAGAGGGGGATAAAATTAGCACTGAACCTATCTGCCAGGATGTTGGCAATATCATTTGGTTCTGTATATTTAGTGCCATTGTGCTGTAACTCAGAGCTGATCTGAATATTGCCATTGAGATTCTGGACATAGCTATAGAATGCTTTGTGGTTGTTTTAAAATCAGTGGGGATTTTGTTTTTTTTAACTAGCTTTGGAGGATTTTATGAGGGATCTCAGCTTCTTACTGAGGCTGACCAAGGAGTTCCTCCAATCATGGGATTTTACTCTGTTTTGCAACAGTTTCTTTCTTCTGTTGTAGAATTTGTTTATGGAAGGGGACTGCCAGATTGGCTTCCTATTTTTGGAGGATGGCATCTTGGTTCTGTTAGGGATAGCATGATCCGTGCACTCGTGTAAGAGCTTATAAAGTGCATTTGTGTAGGATTCAGCAGTCGTACCTCTATTGTCCGTCTGCATGGGTGTCATGAAGTTTGCCACTCCTGTCTTAAGAAGTGTGAAATTGGCTTTGGAGAAGTTTTTTACGGTGGTTTCCCTAATGGGGGTGGGAGCGAGATTATTTTCTTTGTTGCTTTTGGGCAGCCATCACTCACTTTTAGGGCACAAGATAATCTTACCCCGGGTCCATTTAATCTGATGTTGTCTGTCACCAAACAGCTGAGTAACAATTCATTGAATTCTTACTATGAAGAAACCACTGTTGCATATTTAATCTTTACAGAGACATTGGAGGGACTGTAGACTGTAAAACCAATGCAGTAGTTGCAGCAGAGAGGTGAAACTAGTGATTATATCATTCCTATAACAGGGTTTTATGCAGTGACTTGCTGTATTGGGTTGGATTTTTACTTGAAAATATCTGGATTGTAATTTCTGGTAAAACTCTTTAACTGCACTTTGAAAGTACAGTTGAAAATGCTTTCTTGTCTGTTATTATCTCGGCAATCAGTTTGTAAAGGTCTCAATGTGCACCTACTTATAGTGATGATGATACTGTAAGTTAGCAAGTGTTTTTATGCCTCATTTGGTTTTAGCTCTTCTTGTCTTAGCAATTAATAGAAGGTTTTATTCATGGGGAGGCAGTAATGGAGAAAGAATTTGCCTGTGTTGCTTAACAGACTTTACACATTCAAAGCAGTGTAGTTATCGCAGCTAAGCAGTAAAATTCCACTGGTCTTTTCGACAAGTGCTTAGCATCCTTGGCATCCATATGAGCTAACACCATCTTTGGCAAAAGGGACCTCAGTTTAACATATCAGCTGAAGTCTGGCAGATTCAGGTGTGTATGACTCTGTTGTGCTGTACTGCAGTGCCATTAATGAGAAATAACCTAAACACCTTGGGTAGTAAACTCACAACCTTTTCAAGGTCTCCCTGTGGTAGACACCCTAGAAATGCAGAGGGGCTACACAGTATGGGCTGAAAACTGTTGATTGGGATGTAATAGTGTGCGGTATCCTGTTCATCATGCCGAAACAAGGACCAATGGCTTGGAAATGGATGTATAGTGGTCTAGATGGCTACAGGGCATAGCCTTGGAAAAGATAAATCTGTGGTAGACATACCTTACAAGCTGATGAAGCACATGATAATGCTTTTCTAGAAGGGAGTGACAATCAAAAAGAAAAGCATAAAATAGTATGATTAGGAATAGCATGCATATTAGAGCATAATTGCACTGTCTCAACTACATTGATTATTTATTTATGTTTTTATTGACATTTAAAGAATGTAACATTGTATAATCTCAGTAACACAGTCAAAAGACATATGGAGGTATCCCATATTTTAACATCCCCTATATGAAAGTGAGTTTGTAACATTTATACTGACATCAGAATTTGGATCTAGACAGAATGATAGGTAGTACAGTATTAAGGAATGGTTACAATGCAGTGCTGACCATCATTATGTTATAGAAAAGGTTTTAAATGGCAAATGTATGAGAATTTTAGGACAAAAATGTATGCTACGTTTCCTTCAACATCTGCATAAAACCTTTAATGTGTATTTTAGACTTAAATATTACACCAAACAGCATAAACAAATCAAATTAAAAAAAAGGCTTTTATTTTGGCATGAAAACCAGTCCTTTGCACAGGTTGTAGGTGTGTTTTGTCCTACAAAATCTCACATTTTCATAAATAGTCCCACTGTGGGCACTTGGAGATGTGGCAATCCTACAGTGATGCTGTATATAATTGTGCAAAAGCAGTATATGAAGGGAGGCAACATATACAAGGAAAATTACTTATCTTGTCTTGATTTGCCATGAAGGGCGAGGCATTAGAAAGTATAAAGTAGTGAACAGTGTTGGATACTACTTGTATCACTGCTCTGATGTGACCATCATGTGACTAAGTTGGGATGGCAAAAACAGTTTGAAAAGTGTCATGTAGAACTAAAGGCTTTCAGGGAATTAGCCACTCATCAAGCATTGAAGACAGAATGATAACAAAACCCACACTATATCATTTCTGTTACTTGTCTACAGATAAAAACAGTGGAATCAGATACATGCATACAGTTGTAAGGTAAAGGAAAGAAAACTGCTTAAGAGCATATTGTACAATGCAGACAGTAAGTCAGCAACATGCAGCATATATAGTAGGAAATGCACAAGGACAGCACAAAATAAAATATACAATTAAGCGACTGGATGATACGTCTGCCATACCTCTCAACTCTCATGTTTTTGGTCTGTTCCTCATAAAATGTATGGTTTTATGTCAAATCACAGAGGATCAAAGTAACTAAAGAATAACAAACATTTGAGTTCAGACTTCCCATCCTTCAGAAAACGTATGCTAACATAAATCCTACTATTCTAGCAGCTTTCTGAGTTTAGTAGAAAATGAATGGAACTGAAGACTGTGTCTACTAATCTGCGAACCTTGTATCACATGAGCATTCTTACAGAGCTACTAGCAGGTCAATAAACCATCAGACTTGCCTAGTATTCAGGGATCAAAAAACAATGGGATATGAAAAAGAGGCAAGAATGTTTCTACTCCTGTTAGAAGATGGAATCATTCAGATGCAGAAGCAAGGCCATTTGTGTCATAAAATCATTGCACCTACATAGCATTCAGAAATCAGCATAAAATAATGAAATTAACAGAAAACTCTTTTTACCAATGTTTTAAGTTTGCACTGATCTTATGCTTTCCTGCAGGGTAGTGGCAAGATAGGTCATTACATTCCTGAAAAGCTAGTTTTCTCTGTGGATAAACAGCACAAGTGAAACTAATGAATGCCTCAGTGAGAGCTGTTGTGAGTACAGCTGCAATTTGAGATGGAATCTGAGTAACACCTCTGAAGCTTTCTTTAAAGCACTCTTCCCCCAAACCCCAGACTGAAAATGTAAACAAAGACCAGCATCAAAACAAAAAATCCCTGGGACTGTCCCTTTAACAATGCTTAGGTGTGCTTAACAAAAGTTTGTTAAGGTCACCCTAGGCACTGTTATGACTGACCCCAGGATTCAGCAAGCTCTGCACGGTGTGCAGGAATAGTGCAAGAGCTGCTGCACGCAATATGGCCAAGGAGCGATCCAGGAATGAGCTCCCAGGATGTGCAAAAGCGCTCCAACACTATTCCTGTACGGACACAGCTCCTGTATGCTAATTTCCCCATCTGCAGGTGAAAACCATTTTGTACTTAAATCGATACTTTCCTACTTCAGGGCTAACAGTTTTGCAATCATTGTGTGCTAGAGCGTTAAAACTGTTGCTCTGATAACGGAAAAGTACCGACTACAGGACTTACATCTGGTCACTTACACTGTACTACATATAAATGTGTGCTGTATTAGTATAAGTTGCACCAAATAACATCAGAATAAGGAAAAGCAAGATCAGGAGACATGTGAAGAAGAAATATGGACAGGGGAAAGGAAAAGATTTAATATGGTGTAATATTTATGCAATGGAGAAAGCAAAACTAACTGGGTGGCCATGGTGGTGCAGCGGTTAGCACTGTCACCTCACAGCAAGAGGTTCTCCGGTTCGATCCTTGGTGGGGGTGCCTTCTGTGTGGAGTCTGCATGTCCTCCCTGTGGTCATGTGGGTTTCTTCCGGGTGCTCCTGTTTCCTCCCACATTCCAAAGACATGCTGTTGGTGGATTGGACACTCTAAATTGGCCCTAGGTGTGAGTGCGTGCATGTGTGTGCCTTCTGTGGAAGGTTGGGCACCGGGCTGGCAATTCGACACAGTAAAACTCCACTGCCAATCATGAGCAGACAGGTGATCCACTGTGGTGACCCCTAACCAGGAAAAAGCCGAAAGAAGAAGAAAGCAAAACTAACTAATAAAAAACGAGCAGCACCAAAGATATTTGAAGAAAAATATAGGCAAAGGAATATGGATATGGAAAATTTTACAATACAAAAAATAAGAAGACTAAGAGGAAAACTAGAAAAAGAGATTAGTAATGGAGAAGTAAAAGAAATAGAAATTGAGGTTATGGAACAAATGCAAAAAGAAGGATTCAGTGTAGAAAATCAAATGCAGGAAGCACCACAACGGGATAGAGCAATGGGGAAAACCAGTGGAACAGGAAGTAACTGGTCAGGTGCCATATCAAGATATTTTGGAGCCTTCCGAAGGAAACCAGCATAAACATTCACTTGAAGCTAGACAGCAAGGAAAGGAAGAGAAAACTGTCAAAACTCTGAAGCAGTCAGTGTTGAGGAGAGATAGGCCAGAGAGTTCCCATATGACAGAACAACAGATGACACAGGATGAAATTGAAGAAAATGTGTCACAGGAAGATGCTATAGAACTTTCTATAGAATGCCCACAGGAAATGGAAAACAAGGGATGTGCTCTCAGTATGGAAGAAAATGAGTTAAGAGAAGAGTTGCTTGATTTAATAGACAAAGACAGATATATCAAGATCAATGAGAGAAATAGACTGCAGAAGATTAATAAAACCCCAAAAGTCAGAACCTTGATAAAACAAACGAACACAGTAATTAGGACTGTTCATAGAGACCAATGCGATATAACAGAAGTAAACAGAATATATTACTGTGCTGCTAAATTAATAACTGATAACGTTCTACCACAGGAACACAGGGTAGCGAGGGAAAAGAGGGGTGAAAGTGAATACCATCATGGAAATATCGAATAGAGAAAACTATAAAGCAGTTAAGACAAGAAGTATCATTGTTAGAAGATTATAGAACAGGGAAAAGATCAACAAAAATATTAAGAAAGATAAATGTGATAAAAGCAATGAGCAGTATTAGAACAGACCAGGATCTATTATGCACTATTAGAGATAACAAACTAAAAATTTAAAAATAGGTGGAAAGACTTAGAAGAGAAGAAGATAAATATAAGGGAAAAGCACAAAATAAACAATTTACTGATGACCCAAAAAAGTTTTATAGAGAATTGGGAAATAAGGTAAAAGGAATTGATAGACTGCCAAAAAAAGAGGCAGTAGATACATTTTGGATAAGTATCTATGAAGATTCTGTGGAACATAACAAATATGCTAAATGGACAGAAGAAGTAAAGGAAAGAATAAGAAGTTTAAAGGTACAGGATATGAAATGGGATGAAATAACAGCCAGAGAGATTGAAATAAAGTTGAGAAAAGCCTCGAAATGGAAAACCCCAGGCCCAGAAGCAGCACCTAACTTTTGGCTTAAAGTATTAACTTCTTTACACGAGGATTTAGTCATGAGTAAGAACTATTTATATGCGCACCCTGAACATACACCGCACTGGTTAACAACAGAAAAAACAATGCTCTTACTTAAAAGTGAACCTGCAAGCTACCTTAAAAATTATAGACCAATAACTTGTCTTCCGACGACGTACAAAATATACATGGGAATTGACGCTGACTGAGTTTATAGTCATTTAGAAGAAAACTCAATTATGGCAGTAGAACAAAAGAGCAATAAAAGAAAGTCGTATGGAACACAGTACCATTTGTTGTTAAAGAAAGTTATAGTGGAGAATTGTAAGAAGGGGAAGAACCTAAGTATGGCATGAATTGACTACAAAAAAAGCATTTGATAGTATCCCACATTCATGGATAAAAGAGTGCTTAAAAATGTAAAAAGTACACCCTACGCTGATTGACTACATTACAGTAACCATGAAACAGTGGCAGACCACTTTGCAATTAAGCCATGCTAAAGGACAGCTTATTATCCCAAGAATAAAAATTCAAAGGGGGATATTCCAGGGTGACTCTCTGTCACCCTTGCTATTCTGCCTTGCTATTAACCCATTACAGCTTAGGCCATGGCTATAATTTGACTTCTACAAAACAACAAAGTCTAATGACTTCTCATCTTCTCTTTGTCAATGATTTAAAATTGTATACAACCTTTAAAAGAAGAAAATTGCAGCACCAGGAAAACATCAGTTTGGGACAAGAATGTGATATAAAAGAATTTGAGTAAGAGGGGGTGTATTAATACTTGGGAATTGATGAAGGATCAGCAATAAAATGAACAAATGCGAATAAAGCTTAGTAAGGAGTACTTTAGAAGACTTAAATTAATCCTGAAAACAGCATTGACACCTAGGAACAAGATCCAAGCTGTAAATCAATTTGCTCCTCCTGTCCTTACTTGTAGGTTTGGAGTGATTAACTGGCCCCAAAAGGTGTTGGATAGATTGGATATTAAACAAGAAGGATGCTTCATGCTCACCAAATGATTTATAAAAATCAGTGTATACCAAGATTATATATTCCCTGCTCTGAAGGAGGGATGGGCCTCCTTGAAATTGATTACATGTATAGATCTGCAATCGTGGGATTCCACACATATCTACTGACCTCACAAGATCCAAATGTGGTGAAAGTTTTGAAACATGAGGAGAATAAATTTAAGATGACATCTCTGCTTAATTTAGCAGAAGCATATCAACGTCAAGCAGGAATGGAAATCAAACCAGAAGTGGATAAAAAACAGACAGCAACTGAATGTGCTAAAAAAAAAAAAAAAGAAAGAATATAAGGTAAAGGACCAGGTGAGAAGGGAAGAAATGTGGAAAAAATATAGTTGAAAGTATAAAAAACTTCTGGAAGAGCCTCATGTTGATCAAGAATGAATGCAGGAATGGTTAAGGAGAGGTGAATTTGCATCAAGAAATGAAAGGTTAATATTGGCAGCCCAAGATAGTGTGCTATGTACACACTGGTTTACTAAGTGCATTGAATATGTGGGAGAAACAGACATATGTAGGTTTTGTGTAACCGAGTTGGAAACAGTCACACACCTTATTGCTGGATGCGAATCTCTAATGGCAGAGGGACTGTATACTGAAAGGCATAATAATGTGGCGAAATTGTTACACTGGAGATTGTACAAACAATATGGTATCGAAGTGGCTATAAAACACTAGAAACATAAGCCACAGAGAATCATAGAAAATGAAGTTTACATCACATGGGATCAGCCAATACCAACAGTCCAAAAGATAGATGCTAGAAAACTGGATATAGTGGTCCAAGAAAAGAAGACAAAAGTAGCATTGATCATTGAAATCCCCACACCTAGTCACTACAGTATCTTGCGTAAAGAGAGACACAAAGTCATAAAATACCTCGATCTGCAGGCAGAAATGAGAGCCATGTGGAAAAACGATACCCAGACTGCTCCAATAGTACAATAGTTTTAGGAGCAACTGGTCTTATAAAAAAGAATCTACAATCGTAATTAGATATGTTGCCAATTCATGTAACGCCATACTAATTGCAGAAGGAGTCATTACTGGGCACAATACGAGTGCTGCAAAGCGCACTTTTGGCTAACATCAAAGAGTGAAACAATACTAATTTCATGAACTTTAATCGTACTTTGACTTAGGAATGGGGTTCATTCCGGTCATGGTATTAGAAACCCAAAAGACTTGGAGAAATTAAAAGCAACAAGTGTTTTGTGTGAGTGTGTGTGTGTGTGTGTGTGTGTGTGTGTGTGTGTGTGTGTGTGTGTGTGTGTGTGTGTGTGTGTGTGTGTGTGTGTGTGTGTGTGTGTGTGTGTGTGTGTGTGTGTGTATGTATATATGCATGTCTGCATATTTATATATATATGTATCCAACCACAACCTCTTCCATTTTTGCCCATGGGCTCTTGCTGTCTTGCTGCGAGGTAACAACACTATCTCCTGCACCACTGTGCTGCCCTATGTATGTATGTATGTGTGTGTATATAAGTGTAATACACACACACACACACACACACACACACACACACACACACACTAGTGTATGCCTGTGTAAGCACACAGACATGTTTATATACAAATGCCTGCAGCTGAAAAAAGGAATCAACAGCTTTGATGCAATTCATAGAGTTAAACACTGAGGTCATTGAATAATGGTGGGGGGGGGGGGGGGGTAAATGAGTTTGTCTCTAGTGACAGTATTTATGATCTGTGTCCATTAACATCATTACTTTCCATACTATTTCATGCAGTGCAATACACTGTTTATGAATACTGTCTGAAGATACTGATCTCTCATACTTCAAACAGAAGAATGGCAAGTGTTCAATCATCATGTCAAATCATTCATCAAAAACTGATGTTGTTCTATGACAGATCAGTTAAGACACTGTATACCCCATGGCCAGTCAACCATTGTACCATAACTGTACTACATATAAATGTATGCTGTATCAGTATAAGTTGCACAAAATAACATTTTGAATAGGTTTGTAGTGTATTTGCTTATCCTCTATGTACCAGCCCTACACAGTGTGCAATATGCTTCTAAATATCACTCATACATACTAATCATACTTATACTGTTCCCTTGGTTCTGTTTGGTTAGTTTTTGTAAATTTAGTTTGCTTGTTTTCTTCATTTACCTTGATTTCTTAAGTGAATTTGCAAAGCATTCTAACAATCTTTTTTTCCTGTTATTAGACGCACCAAAAGCTGAGTTTGCTATACAAATATAAAAAATTCCTCTCAAATGCTTCCTGACTCTCCCTAGCACAAGCTTCTCTATTTCCCACACTACTCTATGCAGCCCCTATACTCACAAATCTTCAATCCAACCTTTTGTCTAAACTAGAACTTACCTATAATAAAATAGCAAGATTTGCCTCCAACCGACCTTATCGTAACCACCACTGCACTGCTCTAAAAAGACTACAGCAGTTGGAATTTGATCACCAACTTCTACTACTCCAGCTTCTCATGGCACACTCCATCTTATATGAACCCTCCTCTGACCTCTGGTCCCACTCTCTCTACTCTAATCCAACCTTACACCCCTAACAGTGCCCTCTGTAGCTCTCAACAGCATCTACTACATGTCTATAAGCCCAACAAAAATATTGGTAAACTGCTGTACAGCTACTCTGTAGCAAATGCCTGGAATAAGCTTCCTTTAAATGTCAGCTCAATCACCAACCCTAAGTCCATTAAAATAACTCTGAAAGAATCCCTCTACAAATCTTGGTCCTGCCCATGCAATGACACTGCTTGCTTAACTTTGTCTTCCTACACAATTGCACCCCTCTGTAAGCGGCTCTAATATACCTTACCTCTTCTACAACTTTGTATCCTATTTCTCTCACATTCCTCTGCTGCTTCCTTATACTTTACTAACAGTCTTCCATTGCTCCCTGGTCTTCCTGACTTGCTGTCTGTTCACTGGCCTATTACACAAGGTTTTAATTTCTCCTGTACATATTACAGGTCTTAAGGTCCTACTGCGCCTATAGCTTCAGCCACCCTGGGACAGCTATTATGTTTTTCTTTTTCTCTCCTATTACCGACTGCTTTCTATTATGATGTATATATTATACGATACTTAGTATGTTGTCATTTGCTTGCTGCCTCTGTCATTTTTGTACCTTGCAGCGTGTATCCGTAGTATGGTTTCAACTTACTCAGTGTTATTAATTTTTGTTATGGCAAATACTCTTTGTATTTCTTGTTTTATTTCTATAATTCTGGAGCTTTTCTCCTCGGGGCTCTGCTGAAAAAGGCCTTTTTGTCTCGTCGGACTACCCCGTTTAACAAATGTCAAATAAATAAATAAAGTTGTTGTTGTTGTTGTTTTTCTTTCGGCTTTTCCCGGTTAGGGGTCGCCACAGCGGAACTCCGGTACACTAATGATTGGCAGTAGATTTTCACGAATGCCGAGGTGCCAGCTCGATGTTCAACCTTCAACGAAGGCACGCCATTTATGCATGTCTTTTGAATGCCCACCCAACCGCGGGGAGGACATGCAGACTCCACACAGAAGGCACTCCCTGCACTCCAGCCGAGAATCGAACGGGAGAACCTCTTGCTGTGAGGCAACAATGCTACAGCTGCACCTCCGCGGATATACAAATAAATAAATAAAGTAATAAATAAAAATGGTACCAGTCACGTGCGCAGATGATATCTAAGTCATCTATAGAGAGTAGTGTTTACAAAAAGAGTGGACACTTATGTAAAATGGAAGCAGGGATGAAGTGAAAAGGCAGGATATGAATAGCTTACCTAAAATTTGAGATCAAAGAGGAAGAAGAACTCCAAACCACAAATGAGTCAAAGGTACTGCCAGGGTCAGAAAACAGACTTAGTGCCACAGAAGTTCAAGCTGTGGAAGGGACAATGAGAACTGGTGTACTGATGCACTGTACCATTCCACAAACACACTACAAGTGGATGACAGGAGGTGTAGGAGAGAATAAAGGAGTGGGTTTGAAGTCAAAGGGCAATATGTCTGGGGGATGAAACTCAAACCAAAAGCTTTTGGTTTTTCATTTTCATATCTGGGTGATGTGACTCTACCAGAAGCAGGCAGTGAGATTCTGAGTGTACATTACACCACAAGGTATGTAGGGTCTATACTAATGGGGTACTTTATAAAAGGTCTATAGTATCGGGTCTTCTCAAATGGTATGAAATTACTGTAGGTTTGGTGGTTTGGAGGCTGTTTAAAGGGGAAAAATGCACCTGAGGTGCTCTCTGAGCAGCTAAGTGCAATTTAAGGACTTCTTGCCCAGATCATGGCAGCTACTAAGGGAAAGTTTATCTACTCAAGTTTTTCTGTCTGTAATGACCAGTCTTTACACCCACTGCGTAGTACTGCATACAGAGATGAATACAGCAGAGCAGTGGCTGGTCGTCTAACTCTGTGGAGCAGTCTTAAAACAGTGAGCAAACTGATTTAAACAATTTAGCCAATAAAAAAGCTCAAAACTGAGCTCCTTCACATATGAGGGTCTATGTGTCTGGCAAAGGTATGTGCCCTTTTCCCCACTGTAGTGCGATCCTGGAGTTAGTATATATAGTTAGAGGGGTGTGGGGGTATAGCCTCCCACCTATTCTGGTTTTATTTCGTCCATTTTTCAATTCAGTATGTTGAAAGGTAGCATTGTAAGATTTCAGTATTATGGATTTCAGTCAAGTGGTTTTTCAG
The DNA here is from genome assembly GCF_019279795.1 of Protopterus annectens. Classification (NCBI taxonomy): domain Eukaryota; kingdom Metazoa; phylum Chordata; order Ceratodontiformes; family Protopteridae; genus Protopterus; species Protopterus annectens. Next base: position 991,667,494 of record NC_056732.1, on the reverse strand, counting down.
AATTTTGACATTTCTTTTATATATATATATATATATATATATATATATATATATATATATATATATATAGATAGATAGACTTAGATACTGTTTCATTACTCTAATTGCATGTTTACTGAATAACTTAACTGTAAACTGCTTTTTCATACTGAGAGTTGTATTTTCTGTTTGTGAGTTCTCTATCTGAGCTTTTCTGTGCATTTTTGATTTTTTTGAGGTTTCTGTGTTCTACAGCTAGGAACTGTAATAGTGTGCATTACTATAATTGTCTGTTTACAGTTAAAATCATTCTCTAGAGTTTGCTTCTCCTTGATCTGTTTAAAACTTTCATTTAGTGGATACAGCTAGGAACTGTATTTTTTTGTGATTTTTCCCACCTACCCTCCCTAGTGTTGTGGTGTTCTTATACTTGGTGGCTTTGCAGTTGCCCGCCCATACTGTATATTTGATCTGTGACAGTCCTCCCAGTCTAGTGTCATTAGTTCATTCAATGTAATAGAGAACATTTGTGAAGGCCAACCCACTCAGATTCTTAATGTTGAATTAATTTCTGTTCCAGCTTTCTCCATTTCCACTTTACTAGAAAAAAAATTTACTGAAAAAAAAACTTCTTAGAAAAATATGTATTAACATATGTGTGCAATGCTTATTTTAAAATAAGGGAAGATTAACACGTTTTTATTCTATATGCAGCATTAGTTCTATTTGAAACTGAAAATATGCTTTTCTGAAATTGTGCTTTCTGACACTGCAAGATGCACTCTGACCTAGTTTGCTAGCACAGCAAAATACATGTTTATGCTTTGGAAATGTACTGGAAAGCAGGTGATTTTCTGCTAGGTCAGGAAATTAAATAAAGAATAATAATAATTTCTGTAGATCCATTCATTATGGACAATAAGCTCTGTTCGTGCTAATGAAAAAGTGCACAAGCTGCAAGAAAGTTAGATACTATAAACAATGAACTGCTTCAGAAATCTGTACTTGCATTGTGCTTGAATTAGCCATAGTACCTAGACTTGTAACATCACATAGCAAGAAAGTTATAATTGACCGGTGGTCGTCAAGGCCATCCTGTTTACTAAAAAAATCTTTTTTAAACTTTGAAGAGTCAGCTAGAAATGTGAGAAACGTCTGTAAAGTAACAGAATTGTGAACTGGTGATCTGCTACATCAGTCGTACTGGGCAATGTCTTGAAAGAAAGGTATAATAACTGTGACACTTCCTGATTTAGTCAGACAAGCTCTGTAACTGCATTTTTTGTCTCCTTGTGCAAGAATCAAGATACCTGAACTGAACCTTATGCTTTTGGTCTTTTGAAGTATTTTTCTCTAACAATTTTTGGTCCTTTGGAGCCGGAAACCCTCGTTTAGCCTGGGATCAGATGGGCCAGGTGGCATGAAACTGTGCAGGGAAGATACCACATCGGATCTTCTTCATTGAAAGACCTCTGACTGAATTGTCGTGCAAAAGAGGCCAGCCACTTTTCTGATCTACGACTGAAGGCAGGTTCCATTTGAACAGTGAGTGACCAATCGCTGAGGCTCAGGTAGGGTGAATCTACTTTTTTTCTGTTTTAGATCGGGGACTTGATTGTATTTGTTTTGTGAGAATTTTGTTAAAATTCAAGGACAGAAATATTGCTATCTTGTCATAGATCAGGGAAACAGAATGAGTAGGTAGGTAGTCTGAAGGGACTGTAAACACTTGGTGGTACCACATTAAAAAAAACAAAAGGGTTACGTAACATTTAAAAAGGTTAGAACAAAATGGGTAATACGTGCACAAAAACGAAAAGACCCCAAAGCCCACCGTTAACCGAAGACGCAAAATATATGCAATCACAGCACGCCGACAATGTTAAATATTATACTAAATGGGTTAATAAATATGAATTTGATGGGAAACTTAAAAGATCCTCGCTTATCAAACTTATTAGACAGCTAAAAACTGATTCTAAAGGTCGGGTTAAAAAACAGCGTAAATTAGGAGTTCCTCAGGCACACAGGTGGATTGAGGAAGCAAACCGAAGAGAACAAAAGAATAAAAATTCAAAAGCAATGTTTTTAGACAAAGAGGATAATAACTTGGTTATAGCATCGGCCCCTCCGCCCACTCTGGTTTTGGTTCCCTTACCAGTTCCCTTACTGGAATATGAAGCAAAAGAACAAACTGACCCACCTCCACGATATCCAGTTGTTCCTATAAAACCACTACCGTTTGTTAGAGATCCTATTGAGACTAGGTCTCGAACATGTAATTTAAAAGGGGATATTGAATTATATCAAATGAATGGAAATTCACGGGCTATGAGTGAAGAAGAGATATGCCCACTCATAGAAGTACCAAATCCTCAGGCAGGACAAGAAGGGCAGGAACCAACTCTCTTAGTATACAGACCGTGGACACTGGAAGACATCCGGAAAGCCACAGAGGGAATTCCCCATCCAAAAGTTCATTTTAGAAAGTTCTTAGAAGACTTACAGGGCATGAGATTAAGTTATCACTTAAACGGAGAGGAAGTAGAAAAAGTGGTCAGACAAATAGTTGGTCCAGATTGGCACATGATCAGTGGCAACTGGAATCCCAGTGACGCTGCACTTAGGCCCCTCCCACATAGCAGTGCAGAACTAGACCACAGAGTGAAAGGTCTGACAGACCGAATTTCTGAGAAATGGAAGCCTAGGGCAGACTGGACTTGCATTAACCAATGCATCCAACAAGAAAGTGAAACTGTAGATAGATATTTTTCCAGATTATTGGAATGTTTTAACAATCACTGTGGAATGCAGGTGCCTGAAGATCAGACACAAGATTCCCCATATGAGCATCTGTTAAAGAATGCATTTTTGAAAGGCAGTATTGCACCCATAAGTAGTTTCATTACTAAACACATGGTAGATCATCGTACAAGCAGATTACAATCACTGCTTGAATATGCTAGACATGCCGAAAGGCATTTTAACAACAAAAAGAAAAAGAAAGCCCAAGTATTTGCTGTGGAAGATGGATAAGCTTATTTAGTACAGTCCGGACAAAAGGGCAAAAAGAATGCCCAGGGAAACAAACAATTTGATCAGCGATCAGAGGACTTTGAAGGGAGAAAGAAAAGAGGTGAGTGCTTCAAATGCGGGAAAAAGGGACACATGGCAAGGGATTGCAGGAAAAATAAGAAGGCAGCAGTGGAAGACAAAAACGATGAGGGTGAGGACTGACTATATGAAAGTCAGGAATCACTAGATAGGAATAATAGAGAAAGGACAAATGAGAATGTGATAGAAGGAGCAGAGAATGTGATAATAGAGGAAGTGCAGGAAGCTACCGATAGTGAAGAAAATGAAATATTAGACCTAGCCTTACTGAGCTTAGAGCTCTATCTAGCTGACACAAAACCAGAAGTGACACCCTGGTAGAAGGGAGGGGAAGTCAAATTTTTGTGCGATTCAGGGGCATCACAAACCCTGGTACACCCCTCCAAACTACCAAAAAATTCAGAATCACATGACTTTATACTAGTAAAAGCAGCTAATGGGCAGCTGTATCGGGAGCCTCTCTCCCATAACATTACAATAACAGATCCTGTTTCAGGATTAACCCAGAAAAGCAAAATTGTTGTTTCTGCAAAATGCCCAGTGAACCTTTTGGGCAGAGATCTTATGCAACTATTAGGCATAGCAGTAGTTCCAACTATGCAGGGTATGGAAGCACAGCGACAAACTAATACTTTTGCAGTGCAAATGGAAGGTGAGACATTTTACTGGTACAGCCAGGACTTAGTTACAACTGGCCCTGGAGCAGTAACTGAAGAGTTAATGAATGTAGCTATCAGTAAGTTCCCCTCTCTTTGCAACTGTATTATTGTAATACACCAGGACCTGACAAAGAATATGAACAAGAATTGTTTAAAAATCATGCAAACAGATTTGTACTGTGTAATTTGTACTGGGACATGAAAGGGAACAGTGTAGTTAGCTGTTCATTACCCTAGGAGTTCTTTTCACTTTACAAATCAAATCTAATACCGCATGTTAGTTTAACTAAAGAAGAAGGTTTAAAATGGATAGACCTAGGAGAAAAAGTTACAAAATGGGAAAAACAGACAGAATCAGAACTGTCAGAACAGGGAATACAAAGACAGAAACTGAACTGGATAACACAAACACATCCAGCTGTACACTTGCAGTCCAGCAAAGACAGCTGAGAAGCCCTCTTATTAGAAGAGGAAGAAAAAACTTTGTTAGACATACCAGAAACTCTCTGGTCAACAGGAAAGTCAGATGTAGGACTAATTCGCACAGCAGGACCAGTTACTATCACACCAAAGTCAGCATTTTTACAACAAAAGAGACAGTACCCCTTGAGAAAAGATGCAGAGGCAGGTATTAAACCTATCATAGCAGCTTTGCTTAAGAAGGGAATACTGGTGGAATCTCCCGATTCGCCATGTAACACACCCTTATTCCCAGTTAGAAAAGCAAATGGAGAATGGCGTATAGTCCAAGATTTACAAGCTGTAAATGACGCAGTAATACCAAGAGCACCTACGGTGCCAGATCCACATACCTTGTTGAATGATTTAAAACCTCAACAGAAGTACTTTTCTGTGGTAGATATCAGCAATGCGTTCTTTTCGATACCGATACACCCTGACAGCCAGTATTGGTTTGCATTTACATTTCAGGGGAAGCGGTATACATATACACGACTACCACAGGGTTATAGTGAAAGCCCAACAATATTCTCACAAGAGATGGCAAGTAATTTAGCAGGATTTATCCCACCGAGAGGTAGTCGAATTTTACTTTATGTTGATGACATCCTGCTGGCCGCCCCTACCCAGCAAGATTGTAAGGAAGATACTATAGCATTATTAAAATTCCTAGCAGTTGACGGACACAATGTAAGCAAAAATAAATTGCAGCTTTGGAGATAACAAGTGAAATACCTTGGATATGTAATATCCAAAGATGGCAGAACATTAGATGAAGACAGAAAAGTAGCGATCTTACAAGCACCAAAACCCACAACCAAGAAGGAAATGATGTCCTTCCTGGGTACGACTAATTTTTGTCAGAGCTGGATCCCAAACTATGCTTTGGAATCTGCACCTTTAACCGACCTGATTTTTAAGAAGCCTATGGCAGCACAAGATTTAATACAGTGGACACCAGAAGCAGAATTTACTTTCTGCAAGCTGAAACAATTGATAGCATCATCATTAGTTTTAGGATTACCAAATTATCACAAACGTTTTTTTCCAAACTGTAGATTGCAAGCAAGGTTATATGACATAAGTATTGAATCAACAGCATGGGGACAAACAACGCCCCATTGCTTATTATTCATCACAACTGGACCCAGTGGCGCAGTCTCTACCCCACTGTGTACAAGCAGTAGTTGCAGCTGCAATGGCAGTGCAGGCTTCAGCCTCAGTAGTGTTATTCCACCCTCTCACATTGAGAGTGCCTCATGCAGTCACAATCATTTTACTGCAAGAAAAAGTAGCATATCTTTCCCCTGCTAGGCATCTTTCTTGTATGACTATATTGCTGAGTCAACCTCACATGACAATTGAACGAAGTACTACTTTGAATCCATCTACCTTGCTCCCAACTCCTGTGGCTAGCACACCCCATAACTGCCTGCAGGTAATTGAGCAAAAGACACTGCCTAGAAAAGACCTCACGGATGTTCCCTTGGATGATGCCGAGGTGACATATTACATGGATGGCTCATGCAAAAAGAGGAGTCCTACAGGACAGAACCTAACAGGTTATGCAGCAGTTTCTGATACTGAGATTGTAGAAGCGAAACCTCTACCACATAACTTATCTGCACAAGCAGCAGAGTTGATTGCCTTGACACGGGCATGTACCTTAACAAAGGGTAAAAGTGTAAACATTTTTACAGACAGCCAGTATGCTTTTTCTACTGTACATGTTTTTGCACAACAGTGGAAGAATTGAGGAATGGTGACATCTACTGGCAAACCGATTAACCATGCACAGTTTATTTTAGATTTGTTAGATTCTATTCAGTTGCCTCAGAAAGTAGCTATTTGTAAATGCATAGCTCATACAAAACAACAAGATAGGATTTCAAAAGGCAATGCGAGAGCTGACACAGCTGCAAAGCAAGCAGCCTCAGAAGCATTTCTTTTGAATGAGGAATTACAACCTTCTGAGATTTTAGACTTAGAAATGTTGAAAACAATGCAGACGCTTACTACACAAGCTGAAAAACAGAAATGGAAAAGACGAGGAGCAATTCTCAAGGAAAGGCTGTACATCTCCAAAGAGGGAAAACCGATATTACCATCTAATTTATTTAGATATGCAGCTTTGTTGAGCCATGGGCAGAGCCATGTCTCAACAGGGGGGATGGTACTGTTAGTGAATCGGGTGTTCGCTACGTACGGGTTTACAAACTACACTAAAAAATTTTGCCTGTCATGTCACACTTGTAATAAACATCATGCACAAGGGGCATTAAAGCCCAAGCAAGGGAGTTTCCCTACACCACCATATCCACTTCATAGTATCTGTATGGATTTCATAGAATTGAACAAATGTGAAAACAAAAATTACTGCCTTGTCATTTTGGATATGTTCTCCAAATGGGTGGAGGCCTTTCCGACTAGTAAACCAGATGCAGCCACTGTTGCAAAGACCCTAGTTAAAGAGATTATTCCTAGATTTGGCATACCGGAAAGGATCTACAGTGACAATGGTACACATTTCGTTAACCAAACTATACAACAGTTAAGTCAGTATTTTGGGATTTCTTTAAAACATCACTGTGCATATCACACTCAATCTGGAGGGTTAGTAGAGAGGCACAATGGAGTTTTAAAGAATAAGCTTAAAAAACTTATAGTAGAAACACAGAAGAACTGGGTGTACTGTTTGCCCCTGGCATTGTTGAGCATGAGAACTGTTCCAAATGCAAAAGGATTGACACCTTTCGAAAAGATTTTCGGAAGAGCTTATTATATACCTCAGTGGAAACCTCTCATGCCTGCAGACCAGGAAGCAGATTGGACACTTGCAGAATACATGAGGAATATGCTAAATAACAAACATCTTTTACAGTTTAATTCTATTTCAGATAAAGACCAAACTAAACCATTCGAAGTAGCAGTAGCCCCAGGCACTTGGGTCTGGGTGAAGACAATCAAAAAGAAGAATTGGACGACACCAAAGTGGAAAGGTCCATATCAAGTACTGCTGAGCACGCCCACAGCAGTCAAGATTGCGGAACGTTCATCTTGGATTAATTTGACACACTGTAAACTAGTCAAAAACTTTGCACTTGATAAAACTCTTGCTAACACACAGCAGCAGTAAAATGACGACAAGACCTAGAGACAATAGAAATACTGAACGATTTCAGCAGTATATTCAGCAGTGTTGCATAATCATCTTAATAACTGCATTAGTGACAATGTTCTTTTTGCTGTGGCTTTTGCTGTGGCCTTTCTTTTCTTCAGCCTCACCAGCTAAACTGAACAAACGTGATTCAACACTCATAGACTGGCATCCGAACTTTAACACTTAGCAAGCAATCAAATATGTGTATGCTGAGACTTTTAATATTTCGAATTGTTGGATTTGCACAGCTATACCAACAGCATACGGGGATTATTGATGGCTGCTGTCCCCCTAGGGGTCAATGAGACCTGGGAAAACTTGATTTTTGAGACTACACCTGTGAAATCTAGAGACAAAATTGCATTATTTCTACCTGTTACACAAACAGGAATTGTATGCTTTTTTAAGAATGACACGATTCAAGTAGGTTGGAGTAGATGTAATGTAACAGTTTCTTACAAATGTTATATTAAACCTAAAAATAAATTCAGCTCCACAAATCCAACAGACCACGCCAGCCAGTAGTATGTAGGTGTTCTTAACACAAAATTTATTCTTGAACAATATAAAAACAGCGTTTTCGCCACTCAAAGTACAATGGCTTCTTCAGAGAACAAGTAAAAGTTTTTTAAAATTGGCGCCACTTATACAACCTGAATGTACGTGGTTGATGTGTAATACACGTCATTTCCTTCCTTTTTAATTTACAAAAAATTCTTAAAACCTTTTCTTTACATACTGATAGAATCTTATATGTTGCTCATAGAAACTGGACCTCACTTAGTAGTGTTGTCCAGTTCTTTTTAAATTCAAAAAGAATATAAAAGTATAAAAATATAGATATGTGTTTAAAAACCAAGGTATACCCACTGGATACTTAAATAGTTATTTCTACGATAGTGTCGTGTAATATGGTCTTCAGGAAACCATTGTGTACTTCTGTGTTATCATAAGTGAACTTCCTTTTGAATGTTCAATTTACTCTTTTCTTATATGCCAGTTGACATTCTTTATATTTTATAAAATAAAACAGAAGTACAATGGGCAAAACAACGTGCTTATTGGGGTTCCGGTTCTTGGAGAATGGATTACAGATTTGGATTTGTTTGCATTCACACAGCAAGGACTGCAGGAACCAACGGCATTACAGGAGGCTAACATTGCAGTAACAATGGACTCTTTAGTGAGTAGACTCAAATTATTCGATCAAAAACTTTTGAAACTAAGGAAGTTGCAATTAGAAGTATGTTATTTTAATCAATGTTTACAAGATAAAATAATTCCAGAAGGACTACGCAGTTCTTTTGCACCCACTGGGTTACTTGCTGATGATTCTTTTTTATCAGATTTAAGAGCTTTGTTTGACCAACAGGGACTTAACCTGTTGGAGCTTATGATTAAGCATTACACGCTTCATATTTCTAAGCTTACAACAGAAATCAATGACTTGGATAAACTGATAAAGGTGGACATAGACTTTGTCAGATATAAATACGACTATGCCCGTATTTTTAACAGCATAGACACTTTGTTGGCAAAACTTAAAGTAAATAAAAGTAAAAAGCTTGCTAGAGACAGACTAGCTTACCAACAAAACAAAGCCTATGTTAAATTAACAACACTATACACACAACGTGGGGTTTCTACTACCGTTTCATCACCTTATTCCAATGTCAATGATCAAGGGCTTCAGCAAGACTCTCACATGGACACTATCCAGGAAGAACATGACCTGGAAGTCTCTGAGGGCCCACGGCGGAGTAATAGAATTAAGGCTAGCAGCTATAACAACCACAATGTTCAACGCTTCCAGGGGGAAGGTCAACAAAACCATAATAAAAGTTTTTTAGGCCAACGCAACAACAACCACCAGAAGGGCTACAGGAACAGACGATGGAACAACAACCAACCTTAAATTTGGACAGTAATTTTGTAATAGACCAGAACACTAGTTTTAACATTCTTGTTAACACAAAAGGGGACTTCAAAATCTACAATTTTTCTAGTTTTACAATAGAACAAGAGCTAATTGATTTATTAGCCTTTGGCAACACTTTTGTACCCAGCAGTCATTTTAATTTGACTGACACTATAATTGATTTAAAATGTTTTACACGAAAGTTAAATCTAGGACTACTGTTTTCAGCCCCTACACAACAAGAAAGTTATATATTAAAATTGCCAAGTGTATTCAATCCACCACTACATCCTGATTTATCTCTCTTTGAGAGAGTGTGTGAGTTTGACTTAAGATATCTGGAAACAAACAGAAGGATTCCACCTAGATATCAGAAACATAACACCTCTAAAGGGCAAAAATTGCTCTTACATGAACTTTGTAATTTACCAGTGAGGGTCTTAAAACCTGACAAAGGGGGGGGGGGGCTGGTCATCTTTGACAACAGTGATTACATCAATAAAATGTTATGTATTTTAGATAGTCCAGCCTACATACCATCTTCTCTTAATGAGATGAATACAGTTTATTCTAGAAATAGGGGTTATTTCAGAGATCTATTTTTGGCAGGTAAAATAGACAATGATACTTACCAATTCATAGATATTACAACACAAAAGACCCCCATCATCTTTGGAATCCCCAAAATTCACAAAGACCTTCACAATCCACCCATGAGAGCACTCATAGATGCTAGGTCCTCTATGACTCACCCATGTGCATGCCTAGTGGATAAAATTCTTTCTAAATACATCAAACTAATACCTTACATTTGGTCCTTTCTTTCTGATATCAACGAACTCAAACTAGACCCACTTTGTAATTTTCTTACCATAGACGTGGTGGACCTTTATACCTCTATACCACATCTGGAGGCTACCGAATGGACAGCTAACCTTTTGACCAACTTAGGAGCTCCTAGGAATGAGATTGATACAGTGACGGACCTACTAGATATAATTTTAACATCGAACTTTTTCACATTTGACAAAAAATATTTTTTGCAAACACAAGGCATAGCAATGGGTTCTCCTTGTGGTACTTCAGTGGCTAACATCTTTGTAGCCTACTGGGAAAAACGATTCATTTTTGAAAACTCAAACTACACACACCAGATAGTTTATTACACAAGATTCCTTGACAATATTTTTATCGTATTTAAAGGTTCTGAACAGGATGCCTTACATCTTCTTGAATACATGAACAATACTACCAAATTTTTTAGGTTTACATACCAATTTTCCACATCTAGTATTGATTATTTTGATGTCAAACTTGAAAAAACTACAGGGGATGGGTCTGTGATTTCTTCTATACACAGAAAACCAACCTACTGTAATTCATTTCTTCACTTTTCCAGTCAACATCCATACAAACAAAAACGCTCCATAGTCAAAGGACAACTTATCAGAGCAGTAAAGATGTGTAGTACTGAAGCCCAATTTAATATTGAATGCCAGCTTCTTCATGACATGTTTAAGAGTCGAGATTATCCTGAATCATTAATTCATGAGTTAACATTAGAGGTTAGAAACAAGAGAGAGAACAGTTTTTATATACCTCTCTTAAACAATAAATTTAAGGAATGTAGTAACGCTTTAACATTCACTACTGGAACATCACAAGCAGAGTTGAAGCCTCTTTCGACTCACACTAATGATGAGACGCAGAACTACTCTTGTAGTTTTATCACAACATATAATACAGATTTGAAACAAATTTGTTCTATTCTTTACAAGAATTGTTTTTTTATCTCCAGCAACAAGTTATTACTGGAGAAACTAGGGACGAAACCCATCATCATATACAGGAAAGGAAAAAATTTAAAGACTTTGTTAGAAAGAAACACAAGTGTTGACTCCTTTTCAAAACAGAAAGGGACGTTCACTTGTGGGCACTGTAACTGGTGTAGTAGTCTTAAGACAGGGAATTCTTTTCAAATCAATGGCAAAAAATACTTTATTGGTCACAAGATAAACTGTGACACTAAGTCCATTGTATATCTTGCTACCTGTGATAGCTGCCCTGCGTACTAAGTTGGAAAAACAGACCGTAAGTTTAAGGAGAGGATTTACCAGCATATGTACGCAATTAGGAAACAAAAAAATGACAACGCCTTAGCAAAACACATTGACCAACATATAGGGCATACATTTTATTTTACAGCTATCGACCATATTCCCCACAACACCAGAGGTGGCCCTACATCAACCATCTTGGAAACCAGAGAGTTG
>NC_056732.1:991628432-991650932 GCF_019279795.1 Protopterus annectens | reverse complement strand
ATGTTTGCCTTACAAACACAAGGTGCAGGGTTTGAGTCTCACAAGAGATAATTGGCTAGGCTTAAAATGGCTTGCAAGGGCAGTTAGCCTAGTACTAACCTATGAACCTAAGTAAGTACTGCCAAGTTTTATAGTGTTGCAAGGAAGTGTATGTTTTTCATAATGGGTCATCAGCGTCTCTGTTAGCTTGTTTATTTACAAACAATATTATTCCTTTTATACACTGTATGATATTATCCGATGAACTATCAAACTTTGGTTAGCTTTGTCTCAACAGTGTGCTATAGTTTTCCATGAGATGCTTTCCTTGTTTTTAGTCCCCCCAGACTGCATGATACTGGGCTATTCCCCAGTGCCCCATTTCCAGGCTGAGCCTACCAGCCATCTTCCCATCCCTGGACTATTCTGGCATTTTCTGGATACAGTTATGGATCCTAAAGGTATGCTGGGTGCTTGATCATCTGAGCTTACTTCCTGGGCAGTTCCTTTCTGTATGTATTACGTGGTTACAGTCATGGATCCTTAAAGGTATCCTGAGTGCTAAGCTGTCTGTGTTTCCTTCCTTTGGTGTTGCTTTTTATATGCCCTACCTGGGATACAGTCATTGATTACAAAGGTATCCTGGGTGCTCAGTCATTTGTGCTTCCTTCCTGGGAAGTTTGTTTTTATATGCCCTTCCTGCTTTTCCTTTCCCCACCCCCTACGCTAGTTGACCATATCTGATGGTAGCTCCCATGTATTGACCAAGCCTCACCTTAGGGAGCATCACCACTGACCTCCTTCCCTCCCAGGATGTGCACTCACATCACTCCCTGATGCTCTATCAGTCACCTGAGCCACTAATTAAACAGGTCAGCTGGGCCATGATTAGGGCTTTATATCTTTATCTCACTGGAGAAGGGAAGGTGGGCTGTAGTTAAGAATTTACCCCTCTGCGCCACAAGAGTGGCTATTTTCATTCTTAGGTTGATCTATTTGGTGATGGTGGATGCTTTACAGTAGGCAGTATTTATCTGAGATTATGCTTCTTATCATTAAAAGCTCATCATATCTTATAAATTCTGATACAACTGTTGAGCTACTATGAAGGAGTGTGGATATCACTGTTGCGGAAGGGAGTTATGCCTGTATTTTTCCCTATTAGAGGTAGCATAAATTTAATCTTTTGTGATTAAGTCTAGAAGCTTCAAAAACTATGAACAGAACAGTTATACATAGGTAGAAGTTGGCTGGTTACCACACACACATACTCGTATATACATATTCACACTGGTGTAAAATACTACAGCAGAGCCCACATTTACGTAAAGTAATGAATCTTTATTGCACAGAAGAAATCATCTGTTTGTATACATAGAAGCTTTTCTGTTAGTTCCACAAATAATTCCTCTCAAACATAATAGAAGATGTCTAAGCTTTCTTGGGATATTCTAGAATGTCTTCTTCTTTGCCATAGCACAGTCCTGCAAATCACTATTCCAGGCACAAACTGCCACTTTATTAAGAGGCAAGCTTCTCTAATAGGCCCACAACCCACCTTTAATAGAATATATGCTCATTTACTAAACCTTTCTATCTAATACAGAAATATATTGGTCTGTTTTAAAGAAGCAATATTATTTACACTTAAATACTCTGTTTATATCAATGTAATTTATAGTTGCTGTTCGGTTTAGTGAAATGTTGAGACATCATAGGGCAAGAACTTCCACACTATAAAATATTCACATGCATTGATATTCAATATGGATTTTAATTAAACTGGATCCAGAAGTAACTGAAAATGCAATTGGTAAGCTGAACAACTGACATCCAAATTTGGATAGCATATGTTGTATAAATATACAGTCTCACCAAAAGAAATTGTTAATGTACAGATTTCACCACCGCTCATACAGAAAGTCAAAACATAGATCAACTTCTGCTGGCAAAGCTAAAAAAAAATGTTGCAGGCATCAATGCCAGGAGCATCCTACTGCAGATCTTGTAAAGTATGCATGAGATTGGGATTATAGTGGCGGGGCTTGTTCCACTGCATCTGATGTGGTGTGTTTTGAGATACAGCCTTATTTTTGATTGCTTTATTTTTATATGAGGGAACAAGCCTCACCCCCACTACCTAATGTAATGGGCACCTACTGAACCTAACCAGTATAATTAACTGCAAGGTTGCACAGTCTTATGTCATGTTACAAATTGTTGATTATATTCAATTCAGCTGAATGGTTCATTGAAAGTCATACATTTTGTGTTACAAAAACACAAAAGTCTATCCATCCTTTAAAATTTTGAGGGTTACAGTTATCAGGGTCATTATTCAGGTCTGATATATTACGCTCTTCCACTGCTTTGTCTCTAGCTTCTTTTAAGACAAATATTGAAACTTGTAAGTAGTCCAAGATCCATCACTCATATATCAACCACCTTTAAGTGAATTAGTGCTTCCTTGTAACCCCAACACCACAAAAAGGAAGCCTTGTATCTTCAGACTGTCCTGCTGTTTGCATAAATCTTCATATGTTGCCTGTTTCCATTACTTAGATTTCCTTGAAGTATTAAAAAAATATGCCCTGCCAACCTCAACCTCTTTCTTCAGAACTATACATACTAAATGCTTTTTAGTCTGCTTTCATTTTGGTTTCTGATAAAACCTATGTGTGATATTTTTCCTGTAGCAGAACTACCTGTTAATGATATTAAGCTGATATCTTTGGAAGTGCACACATTTAAAGGTGGTGCTTGACAACTGTTTGCATATATCCTCTGCCTATGTATGTCATTATTCTTCTTATAGGTTTATAGGTTCACAGGTAAGCACTAGGTTATTGGCCCTAGGGCCTATATAAGCCTAGCCAAAAAGGCACCCTGGCTTTCGCCACTCAAGAAAATTATTTTCCTGTGGCCCTGTGGAGCAGAGCCACAGAAGTGATCTCCAGGGTGAATTTCCTATTTCCCATCCAATCATCAATATTTTTCTTGAAGACTGCTAATGAAGAGCTCTATTTGACATAGATAGGCAATCTGTTCCAGAGTATGGGAAGTCTCTGGGACAGGAATCTATCCCTCCAGCATGTTCTGTTTATTGTGGTGACAAGGTTTAGGTCCCTACAGCATGTAGTTCATAGGGACTGGGATTTCTTTAAGTGGAGCATGTCCAACAGCTCTGGGTTTGACATAGCTTTGTACGTTAGGCAGAGATCACCTCTGAGTAGGCAATATGCAACGGAGTAAAGTTGGAGTTTTTTGAGACGGTCTGCGTAAGGTATCTGTTTGAGGCCAGTAATCCTCTTTGTGAGGTATTTCTGTGGCCTCTCCAGTTGTTGTAGATGTATTGTGAGGTACATACCAAAAGGGGTGCTGTACTCTATGATGGGTCAAATGAGTGATGAGTAGAGGTGAACAATGACCTCTTTTTTTTCTGGATGAGAAACCTTTTGTGATGAGGTGTGCCATGTAGAAGGATTTCCTGACCACTGTGGCAATGTGATTATCAAAGGAGAGACTACTGTCCACCTGTGTCCCAAGGTCTCTTATCACACTTTCGGTGTTAAGTAGACTACCACCTATGTCGTAGTTCATAGGTACAGAGTTTTTACCAAAGGGGATGACAATGCACTTTTTGGCATTGAGCTTCAGGCCATGGCTTTGACACTAGGCATCTGTCTCAGTGAGGCCCTTTTGTAGGATGTCCACATCGTTAGGAGTTTTGATTATGGCTCCCAGTTTGCAGTCATCTGCAGACTTTCTTAGCCAAAGACCTTCTGTGTTGGACTGTACTTCAGAGAAGTATATATCAAACAGGAGAGGACCCAGGACTGAACCCTGTGGTACACCACTTGTCACTGGTCTGAAGTCGAATTTGGAGTCTGCTACTTTCACAGTGTGGGTTCTGTCCATGAGCCATTTGGCAACCCATCTTTGTGGCATAGGGATTTATACCTAGTTTAGTGAGTTTATCTACAATTCAAGAGTGGGTGATGGTATCGAAAGCCTTGGCGAGATCTAGATAGGCTGTGTGAACCACCTTACCCTCATCTATGGCTTTGGTGACTGCTTCAAAGAAGTCTATTAGATTTAGGAGACATGATCTGCCTTTTACAAATCCGAACTGGGTGGGGTCCAGAGTTTGGAGATTACCAATGTCTTTGTTTATGAGTTCCATGATTATACGTTCCATGGCCTTGCAGACCAGGCTTGTCAGGCTAATGGGGCAGTAGTTACAAAGGTCTGTTGTGGCCCCCCCTTTGTGGAGTGGGATAACCGTCGTGGTGCGCTACTCAATGGGCACAAAGCCTGAGGTGAGGCTATGATTGAACATGGTACTTAGGTGGGGTGCCAGTTCATTCTGTAGTTCATGTAGAAGGCAGCCATGGATGATGTCAGGTCCCATGGATACTGTGTTCTTGGCTCTGGAGAGTGAGATTTTTACCAGTGCAGCCGTGATTACAGGAACTTTGCATTCTTCCGGTGTAAAGATGGGCCCTTTATGGGGGGAGAGCAGCGTAAAGTTAGCACTGAAACTATCTGCCAGGATGTTGGCAATATCAGTTGGTTTTGTATATTTAGTGTCATTGTACTGTAACTCAGAGCAGATCTGAGTGTTGCCATTGAGATTCTTGACATAGCTATAGAATGCTTTGTGGTTGTCTTTAGAATCAGTGGCGATTTTGTTTTCATAACTAGATTAGGAGGATTTTATGAGGGATCTCAGCTTCTTACTGAGGCTGACCAGGGAGTTCCTCCAATCATGGGATTTTACTCTTTTTTGCAACAGTTTCTTTCTTCTGTTGTAGAGTTTGTTTATGGCAGAAGACCACCAGATTGGCTTCCTTTTTTGGAGGATAGCATCTTGGTTCTGTTAGAGATAGCATGATCCATGCACTCGTGTAAGTGCTTATAAAGTGCATTTGTGTAGGATTCAGCAGGCGTACCTCTATTGTCCATCTGCATGGGTGTTGTGAAGTTTGCCACTTCTGTCTTAAGAAGCATGAAGTTGGCTTTGGAGAAATTTTTTACGGTTGTTTTCCTAATGGAGGTTGGGAGCGGAATGTGGATATCTAGGGTGACTAGCTTGTGGTCAGATCTGACCAACGAGGAGCTGACCTCTGGTGAGGAACACCGGTCGTCCGTGTTGGTGATGACCAGGTCTAGGTTATTGCTGCCACTGGTGGGGGTGCGGATAAGTTGATCCAAGGTGTTGGAATTGATGATTTCCAGAAAACGTTGAGCAAAAGAGTTGGTACATGAGTAGTTTTCCCAGTTAATGGTGGGGTAGTTGAAATCACCCATTATTAGGGTGTTGGGTTGTACCTTAATATTTTCAAGTGTATTAAGAAAAGAGGAGTGGAAATCCTGGGGCATGGTGGTGGGTCAGTAGCAATTTACAAACTGGATTGCAGTTTTGCCCAGAGTTAGTTGAACTTGGATAATCTTGGATGCATTATGCTGAGCAACTAGCTTGGAGATGTGGATATCCTTAATGAATATGGACACACCTCCATCTTTAGTGTTTCAGTCCTGGTTTTGTGTCCGAAAGGTGTGGTATGAATTATAGCCTGGTAATGCAGGGGTGCTCTCTGGAGTTTTGAACCAGGTTTCTGTCACTGCACAGATGTCAATGTTCGCCATTTTAAGGAGTGCCTCAAGTGAGTGCATTTTGAGGTTTAGAATTCTAGCATTGAGGAGCATTACCTTCAGATTTCGCTTGCTTGTACCTGTTATGGTGGTGAATTTGTCATTTGAACCTTGCCTAAAAAAGGCACTATAGGGGTGGCAAGAGCCTTTTCCAGTATTCGGAATCCCAAGTGCGACAGGTGCAGGCCATCTCTGGCAAAGCAGCATGGTCTGTCGATCATGTCATCCCAGGCAGACAGATACTGGATTCCCTTAGAATGACACCAGAAGCTTAGCCAATTGTTAAAGTCAATCATTTTGTCCTTGTACTGTGGTATCATTCTGGGTGATGGCAGGATGCTACTCAGGGCTAGGGTCATACCTGCCTGGGCTATAAGATCGGAGAGCTTCTCCATGTCTCTTTTCATGTAGTCCAGGGAGGTACATCTCAGGTCTTTCACACCAACATGGACAATGACAGACTCATATTTATACTTGTTGTGGTGTGACCTGAGTGCGTGCATTATGTGGTGGATGCTGGCACCTGACAGGCAGCTGACAGTAACTTTCTCCTTGTTTAGCCTGGTGAGTGGAACATCAGTGTGCCTGACTATAGAGTCACCTATGACTGGAGTGTTGGGTACGTTATGCCTTATGGTCTGTAGTTGAGTGGCACACTGAGTATGTGGGCTATGTGTCATTTGGGTTGTGTTGGAGGGGGTGGAGCTTGCTTGCATTTCTGCTTTGGAGGTCTCGGTTGTTTGAGCAGATTTTTACTGAGAGCCTCTGTGAATGTAGGTCCATATTTTGTGCTTCTGTGTGTGTGTTTTGGTGATGTAGGTTTTGAGGGACTATGTGATGAGAGTGGTGGGTTGTAAGTGTTTACCTTCTTCTCTTCATTGTCTAGTCTAGTCTTCGGTGAAGAGAGCTTTGCTTCCAGTTTGGCTATATAAGTGCATCTCTTACAGGTCGTAGTGTTGGGTGGTAGGAGGAGAGGGTTGTCTGTGTACATGAGGCAATTGCTGCATTGTCCCAAGATGCCCAGATTCATCAGGTAGACAGGAGAAAACACTGGGAGCTGACTCTTAGACATGTTTGAATAGGTGCTTATTTATTAAATACTAAAAACTGTTTTCCTCTAGACAAATGAGGAAAGTTGAGTGCTGTAGTAATTTGTAACTTATTTAGTGCTTACAACAAGTTCTGAACAAGTGCTGAGCTCAAAGAAACAGATCTGAGTGCTAAAACTAAAAAGCTGGCTAGTTGCAAGGGAAAATTTGAAGAGCAGACTTTATGGCGCCAGGAATAGTTTAACCCTGGTTAAGAGTGGGGGGGGGGGGGCTCAGGAGCTCACAAACAGTCCTGGACACAGCAAATCCATATCTGGACAAGACCTGCCACAGGAAAGGGGGGAAGCAAGCTTAGAATTTTTTTCCAGTAAAGTGGAAATGGAGAAAGCTGGAACAGAAGTTAATTCAACGTTAAGAATCTGAGTGGGTTGGCCTTCACAAATGTTCTCTATTAGATTGAATAAACTAATGACACTAGACTGGGAGGAGTGTCACAGATCAAATATACAGTATGGGTGGGCAACTGCAAAGCCACCAAGTGGCTTACACTTACAGTTACAGTTCCTAGCTGTAGCCACTAAATGAAAGTTTTAAACAGATCAAGGAGCAAGCAGACTCTAGAGAATGCTTTTAACTGTAAACAGACAATTATAGTAATGCACAATATTACAGTTCCTAGCTGTAGAACACAGAAACCTCAAAAAATCAAAAATGCACAGAAAAGCTCGAATAGAGCACTCACAAACAGAAAATACAACTCTCAGTGTGAAAAAGCAGTTTACAGTTAAGTAATACAGTAAACATGCAATTAGAGTTATGTAACAGTATCTAACAATGAAAAATACACTTAAAACAGTATAAAACAGTACATAAATGCAGTGGAACAATAAAAAAGCTTTATAACGGTGCAAAATGTAGTAAATCAACTGTATAGCACAATTATAAGCATTTCAGAAGTGCAGTTCAGTGAAATAAGTGTAAGAAATAACTTATCCTGCTCTTGGAATCTTAAGGAATTTCCACTTAGTTTCAGTAATGAAATACCAACAGCCTGAGCAATACAAGCCATGGTGAACTCTGCTGTGGACTGGCCTCTTGGTGATGTTGGCCTCCCCTATTTTAACCCCCATAGGTCCTATCAGTGAGTCTATTAGTGAGATAACCTTTTCAAATTTCCTTATAAGGTATTAAGATGTACAAAGTAGTAGAAAAGTGAGGTTATCATAGGGTCTTATTCAGAAATATCAGTGCAAGGTTATTTTCATTTGAATTTAGGGTAGAATTCAGGTCAGAATGCCATTTGTAAATGAAATAAGTACTGTCAAGTTTTATAGTGTTGCAAGGAAGCGTATGCTATTCATAATGGGTCATAAACGTCTCTAACAATATTATTCCTTTTCTACACTGTATGACATTGTCCAATGAACTATCAACCTTTGGTTAGCTTTGTCTCAACAGTGTGCTATAGTTTTCCATGTGATGCTTTCATTGTTTTTAGTCCCCCAGACTGCATGATACTGGGCTAGTCCCCATTGCCCCATTTCTAGGCTGAGCCTACCAGCCATGTTCCTATCCCTGGATTATTCCAGCATTTTCTGGATACAGTTATGGATCCTAAAGGTATGCTGGGTGCTTGATCATCTGAGCTTCCTTCCTGGGGAGTTTCTTTTTGTATGCCCTACCTGGATACTGTCATGGATCCTTAAAGGTATCCCGGGTTCTCAGTCATCTGTGCTTCCTTCCCGGGAAGTTTCTTTTTATATGCCCTTCCTGCTTTTCCTTTCCCCACCCCCTACGCTTGTTGACCATATCTGATGGTAGCTCCCATGTATTGACCAAGCCTCACCTTAGAGAGCATCATCACTGACCACCCTCCCTCCCAGGATGTGAATTCCCATCAATCCCTGCTGCTCTGTCAGTCTTCTGAGCCGCTAATCAAACACAGGTCAGCTGGGCCATGGTTAAGGCTTTATCCCTTTATGCCACTGGAGAAGAGAAGGTGGGCTGTAGTAAAGAATTTACCCTTCTGTGTCACCAGAGTGGCTATTTTCATTCGTAGGTTGATCTATTTGGTAATGGTGAATGCTTTTCAGTAGGCAGTATTTATCTGAGTTTATGCTTCTTATCATTAAAAGCTCATCATATCTTATAAATTCTGATGCAACTGTTTGGCCACTATGAAGGAGTGTGGATATCATTGCTGGAGAAGGGAGTTCTGCCTGTATTTATCCCTATTAGAGGTAGCATAAATTTATACTTTTGTGATAATGTCTAGAAGTTTCAAAAACTATGAACAGAAGTTATGCATAGCTAGAAGTTGGCTGGTTACCACACACACATACTCACACATACATACTCACACTGGTGTAAAATACTACAACAGAGCCCACAATTACGTAAAGTAATGAATCTTTATTGAACAGAAGAAATCATCTTTTTGTATACATACAAGCTTTTCTGTTAGTCCCACAAAAAATTCTCTCAAACCAGTTTTGTCACAGTCTAAAGATGCTTTTTATCATCTTTCTTCTTTTTTGAATTCATAATAGAAGATGTCTAAGCTTCCTTTGGATATTGAAGAATGTCTTATTATTTGCCATAGCACAGTCCTGCAAACCACTATTCCAGGCACAAACTGCCACTTTATCAAAAATCAAGCTTCTCTAATAGGCCCACAGCCCACCTTTAATAGAAAAAATGCTCATTTACTAAACCTTTCTATCTAATACAAAAATATATTGGTCTGTTTTAAAGAAGCAATATTATGTACACTTAAATACTCTGTTTACATCAATGTAATTTATAGTTGCCTGTTCAGTTTAGGGACATTTTGACACATCATAGGGCAAGAACTTCCACACTATATAATATTCACATGCACTGATATTCAATATGAATTTTAATTAAACTGGACCCAGCAGTAACTGAAAATGCAATTAGTAAGCTGAACAAAACCTGACTTATCCAAATTTGGATAGCATATCTTGTATAAATATACAGTCTTACCAAGAGAAACAGTTAAGGTACAGATTTCACCACCACTCATACAGAAAGCAAAAACATAGATCGACTTCTGCTGGTACAGCTAAAAAAAATGCTGCAGGCTCCAAATGCCAGGAGCATCCTACTGCAGATCTTGTGAAATATGCATGAGATTGGCAGTGTAGTGGTGGGGGCTTGTTCCTCTGCATCTGATGTGGTGTGTTTTGATATACAGCCTTATTTTTGATTGCTTTATCTGTATATGAGGGAACAAGCCTCACCCCCACTACCTAATGCAATGGGCTTTGCACCTACTGAATCTAACCAGTATAATTAACTGCAAGGTTGCACAGTCCTATGTCATGTTACAAATTGTTGATTATATCCAATTCAGCTGAATGGTTCATTGAAAGTCATACATTTTGTGTTGCAAAAGCACAAAAGTCTATCCATCCTTTAAAATGTTGAGGGTTACAGTTATCAGGGTCATTATTCAGGTCTGATATATTATGATCTTCCACTGCTTTGTCTCTAGCTTCTTTTAAGACAAATATTGAAACTTGTAAGTAGTCCAAGATCCATCACTCATATATCAACCACCTTTAAGTGAATTAGTGCTTCCTTGTAACCTCAACACCACAAAAAGGAAGCCTTGTATCTTCAGACTGTCCTGCTGTTTGCATAAATCTTCATATGTTGCCTGTTTCCATTTCTTAGATTTCCTTGAAGTATTAAAAAAATATGCCCTACCAACCTCAACCTCTTTCTTCAGAACTATACATATTAAATGCGTTTTAGTCTGCTTTCATTTTGGTTTCTGATAAAACCTATATGTGATATCTTTCCTGTAGCAGAACTACCTGTTAATGATATTAAGCTGATGTCTTTGGAAGTGCACACATTTAAAGGTGGTGATTGCAAACTTTTTGTATATGTATGCATTAAACATTTCACATTCTGTCCAGCCAAATCCTCTGCCTATGTATGTCATTATTTCACTTATTTTCTTTGTTGCTTTTGGACAGCCATCACTCACTTTTAGGGCACGAGATAATCTTACCCCGGGTCCATTTTATCTGATGTTGTCTGTCACCAAACAGCTGAGTAACAATTCATTGAATTCTTACTATGAAGAAATCACTGTTGCATATTTAATTTTTACTGGGACATTGGAGGGACTGTAGACTGTAAAACCAATGCAGTAGTTGCAGCAGAGAGGTGAAACTAGTGATCATATCATTCCTATAACTGGGTTTTATGCAATGACTTGCTGTATTGGGTTGGATTTTTACTTGAAAATATATGGATTGTAATTTCTAATAAAACTCTTTATTTGCTCTTTTCGACAAGTGCTTAGCATCCTTGGCATCCATATGAGCTAACACCATCTTTGGCAAAAGGGACCTCAGTTTAACATATCAGCTGAAGGCTGGCAGATTCAGGTGTGTATGACTCTGTTGTGCTGTACTGCAGTGCCATTAATGAGAAATAACCTAAATACCTTGGGTAGTAAACTCACAACCTTTTCAAGGTTTCCCTGTGGTAGACACCCTAGAAATGCAGAGGGGCTACACAGTATGGGCTGAAAACTGTTGATTGGGATGTAATAGTGTGCGGTATCCTGTTCATCATGCCGAAACAAGGACCGATGGCTTGGAAATGGATGTATAGTGGTCTAGATGGCTACTGGGCATAGCCTTGGAAAAGATAAATCTGTGGTAGACATACCTTACAAGCTGATGAAGCACATGACAATGCTTTTCTAGAAGGGAGTGACAATCAAAAAGAAAAGCATAACATAGTATGATTAGGAATAGCATGCATATTAGAGCATAATTGCACTGTCTCAACTACATTGATTATTTATTTATGTTTTTATTGACATTTAAAGAATGTAACATTGTATAATCTCAGTAACACAGTCAAAAGACAGATGGAGGTATCCTATATTTTAACATCCCCTATGACAAAGTGAGTTTGTAACATTTATACTGACATCAGAATTTTGATCTAGACAGATTGATAGGTAGTACAGTATTAAAGAATGGTTACAATGCAGTGCTGACCATCATTATGTTATAGAAAAGGTTTTAAATGGCAAATGTATGAGAATTTTAGGACAAAAATGCATGCTATGTTTCCTTCAACACCTGCATAAAACCTTTAATGTGTATTTTAGACTTAAATATTACACCAAACAGCATAAACAAATCAAATTCTAAAAAAAAAGGCTTTTATTTTGGCATGAAAACCAGTCCTTTGCACAGGTTGTAGGTGTGTTTTGTCCTACAAAATCTCACATTTTCATAAATAGTCCCACTGTGGGCACTTGGAGATGTGGCAATCCTACAGTGATGCTGTATATAATTGTGCAAAAGCAGTATATGAAGGGAGGCAACATATACAAGGAAAATTACTTATCTTGTCTTGATTTGCCATGAAGGGCGAGGCATTAGAAAGTATAAAGTAGTGAACAGTGTTGGATACTACTTGTATCAATGCTCTGATGTGGCCATCATGTGATTAAGTTTGGATAGCAAAAACAGTTTGAAAAGTGTCATGTAGAACTAAAGGCTGTCAGACAGGGAATTAGCCACTCATCAAGCATTGAAGACAGAATGATAACAAAACCCACACTATATCATTTCTGTTACTTGTCTACAGATAAAAACAGTGGAATCAGATACATGCATACAGTTGTAAGGTAAAGTTAAGAAAACTGCTTAAGAGCATATTGTACAATGCAGACAGTAAGTCAGCAACATGCAGCATATATAGTAGGAAATGCACAAGGACAGCACAAAATAAAATATATAATTATTGAAGAAGAATAAAAGTCCACCAGGGGAATAAATGCACCACCAGTCAAAACCATGAATGTAGTTATTAGGATAAATGCTATAAAGTACTGGTAGAGCAAACCAAGGCACAATAACAACATAAAAGGCATAAAAAACGTTTATTTGTGAGCGCTTTCACGGCTTACCATGCCGCTTCATCAGACATTTTGAAAACACTTTGAGAATTGTTTTTTTAAAAAACTCATGACCAACAGTAGCACAATAGCAATCATTATCTAATTAATCAATTAAAATCATAGTCAATGATTTCAACAACAAATTGAATAAATAACATAGTAGGACTACCTGAAAACTGCATAAAGTTTACTTAAAAATAATGATAACTAACATAAGAATTGTTATCATATACACAAAATATGTTATATCTAATAGGAATATCTTATACAAAATCTTTAACATCTAAACGTTCTATTCTTTAAAACGGGTTTAATGCAAATCTTGTCATTTAGCCCTTTACCCTTGTTACCTCTCATTCTAATAATCCATATTAATTCAGCAGATTCCACTTTATTTTCGATGTCACCCCTATGAATATTTTCATGAATAACCTCCAAAACCATAAATTTAAAGTTATGTGTTGCATCATGTAAAGCAATATGTTTAGCCAAAGCATTCGTGCAAATAGAATTATTTATACTATATATGTGTTCTCTTATCCTGTCACGGAAACGACAGTCTGTTTTACCTATATAGAAACTATTGCATACTTGACAGGTAGCTAAATAAACTATATGTGAAGTATTACAGTCCGCTTGAACTTGAAAATGTAAAAGTTTTCCTGTGTCAGGATGAAAGAATTCACTTGAACTATCAATAAACTTGCACCAATTACAGTTCTTACAAGGAAGACTGTCATTTATAGTATTTAAACCATTGTTCAAGACATCTTTTGGAAAACATAACAGTTTTTTTAAATTCTTTTTGTTTTTGTATAAACAAAATAGGTTTTTTACCCAAAATAGAAGTAACTTCTTGATCAGTAGTGAGTATAGACCAATTGTTTTTTATAACTTTCTCAATACTACGGATATTACCAGAGTGGGTACGAGGCACCCTTACTAAACCTTTAGTTCTATCAACATGCAAAGAGCTATTCCAAGGTCCCTCAGAAAAATAAGGTTTCCCTTCATTTTACGGGACTGTGTTACCTTTTTTTAAAATAGTATCCACTTCACATTTGTTATAACCCCTTTCATGGAATCTCAATGAGAGAGAAGTGGTTTCCTTAGCAAAATTTGCATTGCTAGCATTTAATCTAGATGCCCAAAGGCCTTGGCTCTTGATAATGTTATGATAGATATGAGGTGGGAGCATACTCTTCCTATGAAGGTAATTATTACAATAGCAACTCTTTCTATATGTTCTAGTGCAAAGTGAACTATCAGGTAGTCTAAAAACAGTGACATCAAGAAAATTGATTGAATCCATAGAATAATTAAGAGTAAACTTTAAAAAAGAAGTGGATGAATTCAAGTATTCATGAAATTTCAGTAACGAATTTAAGTCACCTTCCCATAATAAAAAGAGATCATCCACAAATCTCCTATAGAAGGCGACTTCTGAAAATTTCATAAGAATATTAGCAGTCTCCCAATGTGCCATGATAATATTGGCTTAGCCCATAGCTACACCCTTTTTTTGCAAATACCACAATCCATCAAAAGTAAAAGCATTGTTTTCAAAAATAATTTCTTTGAGAATTGTTTTTTAAAAAACTCATTACCAATAGTAGCCTAGTATTCAGGGATCAAAAAACAATGGGATATGAAAAAGAGGCAAGAATGTTTCTACTGCTGTTAGAAGATGTTTCTACTGCTGTTAGAAGATGGAATCATTCAGATGCTTTCTACAGAAGCTAGGACATTTGTATCATAAAATCATTGCACTTACATAGCATTCAGAAATCAGCACAAAATAAAATATGAAATTAATAGAAAACTCTATTTACCAATGTTTTAAGTTTGCACTGATCTTATGCTTTCCTGCAGGGTAGTGGCAAGACAGATCATTACATTCCTGAAAACCTAGTTTTCTCTGTGGATAAACAGCACAAGTGAAACAAATGTAGCCTCAGTGAGAGCTGTTGTGAGTACAGCTGCAATCTGAGATGGAATCTGAGTAACACCTCTGAAGCTTCCTGTAAGCACCCTCCCCCAACCCCCAGACTGAAAATGTAAACAAAGGCCAGCATTAAAACAAAAAAATCCATGGGACTGTCCCTTTAACAATGCTTAGGTGTGCTTAACAAAAGTTTGTTAAGGTCACCCTAGGCACTGTTATGACTGACCCCAGGATTCAGCAAGCTCTGCATGGTGTTCAGGAATAGTGCAAGAGCTGCTGCACGCAATATGGCCAAGAAGCGATCCAAGAATGAGCTCCCGGGACGTGCATGAGCACCCCAACACTATTCCTGCATGGAACACAGTTCCTGTGTACTAATTACCCCATTTGCAGGTGAAAACCATGCAAATGAGGTGAATTAGTGATCCAGGAAGCATGCAGGCGTCTGTGCAGGAATAGTGTAACCTGCAGAAATGTATTCAGTTACTAACTAAATACATTTCTGCAAATTACAAAATGGAGGCATGACAGCTCCAAAGAAAACATGTATTTAATGTAGTAGGCATGCCAATGGCCAAATATATGGCCCTTGGCATAGTAAATAGTTGCAATATTATAAAAAATAACTTTTATTTTTCTTTGTATGATTTCGGCCGTTTAAGCATAGGGCAGCAGTGCGCAAACGGGATCGGCCCGAAAAAAAAAAAAAGCTGGAAATAGGCTTTTAAACCAAAATCAACATTCTGCCATAATAGTCAATGGCATGCAGAAGACAACAATACCACTGAATAGTGGTTGCTAAGGGGGAAGGCTGAGTGTCAGTCTTGTAACCATGCATTAGCAGTCAGTTTTATGCAAATGAGGGGATTGATACTGAATCACAGATTTCCCCTCAGTGTTAGCTAGCACCCAACCGTGTAAGTGCAGTAACACCATGGTGCAAGCCTAAGAGGTAGCTAACTTCATAAGGGTAAGTGTCATGCATGCTGTAAGCTTGTTGGAGCTCTGTGGCCTGTGTTTGCCCTGAGCTAAGCACAGCTAAGGAGGGGGGGGTGTCTGAGGTTGCTAAGCAGTATTTACATTGCCTAAATGTGTGTGCACGTAGCACACTGGGTTTTAAATGAAAAAAAAACAGAAAATAGCAGCTCTGTTCACATCTGAGAACTGGGTATGCGCGGCGTGCCTCAGGGCTTAAACGGGAAGGCAATGGGAAGGGAAAACAGCAGTAAGAAGGCAATCAAGGAGAACTAGCATAGCTGGCAGGTGAAATGTATCAGAATCATCCAATTACATAGGCAGCAGGCCAGCCCAGGCCAGCACACTACTATAAACTATGCAAACACCTTTCACTCTGTTTTTTCCCACAAACTCTACACCACCGGTGTACACAGATCTGGAAATTTTACCAGACAAAACTAACAAAATGATAGGGGCTGCTGTCGCTCTCATACATCAATATGTGGAAGATACTGAGGATGTTGAGGATGAGAATGCTGATGACCAACCCACAGTGAGGAGAAGGAGAAGAGTGTACAGACTCAGGGTAACCTGCCAGGGGCTACATGAGCTGGAGATAGTGGAGCACTATAGGGTGGACAGGGACCTCCTACAGCAAATTGTTGAGCTGTGCCGGCCATACCTCACACACAGAACCAACAAAGGGGAACTCTTCCCAGTGGATACCAAGGTAAGTGTAGGCTTAAGAATACTAGCCACAGGTACCTTCCAAAGGCTAACTGGGGATATCATAGGGATCTCACAGGCATCAGCATCCAGGGTACTCCACCAGTTCCTGTATGCCATGTCAGCACATGCCAGTGAGCACATATATTTCCTCAACACCCATGAGACATTGACCAGCAATATGCATCTCTTCCACCAAATAGCAGAATACCCTGAGATAGTGGGTGCTATAGACTGCACACACATACACATCAAAGTACCACCTGGTGAGAGGGGTAGGGTCTACATAAGCCACAAGGGCTTCCCCTCCATCAACTGCCAGGTTGTGTGTGATGCCAAGGGCATTATAATGAAGGTGTGTGCTGGCAGCCTTGGAAGCTATAACGACTCCCACATCTGGCATATGACACAGCTGTACCAGAGATTTGCCAGTGGGGACATCCCATATGGCCACCTAGTGAGGAATGCTGGCTTCACACTGGAGCCGTGGCTGATGACACCCATTGAAAATGCACACACACCTGAACAAGAACTCCATAATGAGGCACACGCACAAACCAGAATCCTAATAGATCATGTGTTTGGGATGCTGAAGTCATGGTTCTGGTGCCTGGACATATCCGGTGGACCCTTGCAGTACTCTCCAGCTTCATGTACCCAAATTTTCATTCTATGTGCCATGCTGCACAATATGATCCTGTGGAAATAGCTGCAGCAGGAACAGCATGGGGCATGGCCACACAACTCCCCACCATTGCCAATGCCATCACAGGCACAGAGTGACTTGGAGGAGGAACAACCTGAGCCTGCACATGTAGGCAGAAGGAGGCATGCCCAGTATGCCCAGGCTTTGGCAAAGAGGCAACACATAGCACATACACTGACATGGTAGGAACCCAGGGAATGACACCTCTCTCTGACTCGCACATACAGTAAAAGGGATGCCAAACATGACACTACCTGTTCTTTACCATGTGTAGGGAGTGTACTATGTGCATCCGACATAGTCAGCCCTCCAGCACCATCCTCAATACTGGTACAGCCACAAGTAACTCACTCTTCCTATCAATTGCTGAATGGACTAGTATGTTCCAACTAGTCGTAGCTATGGTATGGATGTGAGCATGCAAGGGAATCGGGTGGCTGAATGGGATGGCAGCAGATAGTGGACACCTATATGGGCAGCATGGAATCCATAACAAATACTGGTGTCAACAAAGTAGGCAGTACTAGACAAGGTGACAAATCCCACTACAGTACATGTGGTGGCCCAAATGTGTGTCCATAGGACACACACATGCATGTCAGTGAGGTTCACATACCCAACAACAGTCTCAGGCAGCAGGACAGGTGTAGATGACTATAAAGAAAGGCTGTGCTAAGGCCTACAATTAATGGCAATGGATAACAGCCCCCCTCCAGACCTACACAGACAGACTACCACAGGTCAGGCAGTTGTATGTTAGTTCTGCAGGGTATGAAGCCTGAAACTGAAATGTAGGTCAATAAAACCTAAGCTCTGTACTCTACTGATATGCCTCTGGCCTGCATGATAGGTCAGA
Source organism: Protopterus annectens (assembly GCF_019279795.1). Classification (NCBI taxonomy): domain Eukaryota; kingdom Metazoa; phylum Chordata; order Ceratodontiformes; family Protopteridae; genus Protopterus; species Protopterus annectens. Next base: position 991,633,100 of record NC_056732.1, on the reverse strand, counting down.
ATACAAAATGAAATGGAAGCCAACAGAGTACTTGAAATACCAGTACAGGCATAGCAAATGTTTACAGTTGTCAGATGTGCCCCCCCCCCCCCAATCCTATGTAGAAATGCAGTAACATGTACAAGTAGGATTAATAACAGTGGAGCACAGATTACTTGAGCTGACCAAATTTACAGGATAGATTGTTGCATGTGTACCATATGCAAGGCTATGTGTGTTAAGTTGTTGCGTGTTGTACATTGTGTGGAAGTGGTCAGCATGTAGGCATGGAGGGTTGTGTTCCGGTGGCCTATGGCCACTACTGTTGATGAAAGGGCCTTGTTCTGACAACTGCAGTGCCAACCACAATGCATTCCAACAAGACCCAATTCAGCAGTCATCCGTACTCATTGTTCAGATGTCAGTATCTGTCACCATCTAAAAGATGGACATGCCATGAATATGGGCCCAAGCATACACACAGTACACAGCTGAAAGCACCCTAGACAGAGTACATAAAATGTAACTGTCAACTGCACACACCTTTGGAATTGTACATACAGGTTAACAGCACATTAGTTGTCTGTGTAGTATGGAATACTGATGTATTCTGGCCAATCACTGGCAGACCACAAAAGGCATGGTTATGAAGTAGTGAGAGAAAGCCTATGTCCCCACACAAGGCAGCATAAGGGGAATGTCCAAGGTATATCTGTAAGTCAGCTGCAAGAAGCCTCCATATCACACATGCACTTAGCTCACCCACCATCATCCACAGGTTTATCACAGGTTGTATTCCTGCTGTTGGGAATGAGTGCAGCATGACCCGCACTTCTGTATGGGAGTACCCACAGAATGCAGCATGTTGAAGAGGTGTCCTATGCAGGTGTGTCCCTACTAGCTGTAAGCAGCACCCTGCCAGCATCCAGACCAATGGATTAATATGGACAGGAACTATTGCCATTAACACCTCCCACACTTACCCTGTCACCCCAAGGGAATCCAGTGGCTCACAGCCAGGGACTAAAGGAGTTACAGAATGCACTGGCCTGCTACAGATGGCCTGCATCACTACCAAATGCCCGACAGTCCTCTGTCAAAGGCTTGTGCCTCACCCATACTACCAATGTATGTTATCTCATGAGATCCCAAATAACAACATAACACAGTCCACAGAACACAAATGCAAGGCCATGTTGAAAAATCTCAGTAGCATGCCCACCATGTCCTACTGCATGAGCTGTGGACCAACCCCTAAATAATGCTGGGATGAAGGGACAACTATAGGGATACTTCCCAGATATCACTTGCATAATGTTAGGAAGAGGATAGTATAGCAGAGTGGGAGGTGTAGAAGCATGGATGCCATGGAGTGTGTGAAGTCTGAAACTCTGATTTTTGCCCATACTACCCCTCCCTGCAAACCCAGTAATGGGTGGCTACAAACCCGCTCGTAAACCACAATGTGAAGGGGAACTGACCAGATATATGAGCCCTGCCTCTAGGTAACCTGGGTGAATCTGTACAGCTGAGAGGTATGGCCACAGCAGGATATGGCCATTCTGTTATGTCGATAGATGTACAAGCAGGGGATCCTCAGCCACCACAGTACCAAGGGGCTGGACTATTTTCACAGATCCATCAGCAAGTGTCTGCAGCTACCCCTCCAGAATGGCATGAGTGTGCAAGAATATGTAGGCTGCAGACCACAATACTGGATACAGCTTCATTCATCTTGTATTTCCCTGGAAATAACTGTCAGCAAATAAGTATATCTGTTGATAGTTGACGACATAATACATCACAGTGTAAAACGGTACATGTCTGAATATCTTTGCTAACACCAACCATGTAACACAAGCAGCATAGACAGCAATAGTTACAGTATCCCACTATCTGTTGCCCATTGTGACTCCATATTGTCAACCTATCTACAGATATCCTGCAGAAACAGGTTGCAAGCTGTAGGTGGATTCACACAATGCAGAAGGTTATACTGGGCATGCTCCTACACTTAGAGAAATGAAGCCCATGTCTGACAACAACAGTGGACTATACATATCTGTCAGTCGCAGATGTCTATGCACACACACCACATTGCACACCATTCATGTTTTGCACGCACATTGGATAGGAATACTCACACACATCCAAGGCCAACACACTATAATAGGTCAAACATATACACACACAGAGATGTGGGGAAGAGAGAGGCAGACAGTGACAAAGAGATTGCCATCATGAGTTCTGTCCCACCCATCACACATCCAATTGGCCAATATCACATGATGTGCCGATGTCAATCACTGTACACATTTGATTTTGGTAGCCCTCAGCCAAATAGTGTCTCTGGTGCTTGTGATAACTGTGTAACATGATAGTACAAATCAGTATTCATCTAGCATTTGTATACCCAGTCCTGTCAAATGTTGTGTGTGACTGAGTGTTGTGTGTGTTCCCAGAGGAATGGTTTATGGCCCATTCACACACACTGCACTTCCCATAGCCCATGTTAGCACTCATGCTGATGCCACTCACCATGAAATAATCCTTTGGCCATTTATCAGCCCAATGATCTCCGTGGCCCATGAGATAACTGTGTAATGGTATGGTGTAACATACTAGTCAGGTAGAAGTTCTAATCCCTCACATAGCAACTATGTGTGTGTGTGTGTGTGTGTGTGTGTGTGTGTGTGTGTGTGTGTGTGTGTGTGTGTGTGTGTGTGTGTGTGTGTGTGTGTGTGTGTGTGTGTGTGTGTGTGTGTGTGTGTGTGTGTGTGTGTGTGTGTGTATAGACTAATAATTTTGAGGCTGTTCACAGTCACTACACCTCCCATTGCCCTACTTTAGCAAGCCTGCTGATGTCATTCACCTTGAAATACTCCTTTGGAGAAAGGATATCCCTATAACCTCCATGGTGCATGTGATAACTGTGGAATTATGCAGTATAACATACTACTCAGGTAGGAGTTCTAATCTCTCACATGGCAACTGTGTGTGTGTGTGTGTGTGTGTGTGTGTGTGTGTGTGTGTGTGTGTGTGTGTGTGTGTGTGTGTGTGTAGAGATTAATGATTTTGAGGCCATTCACAGTCACTACACCTCCCACTGCCCTACTTTAGTAAGCCTACTGATGTCAGTCACCTTGAAATACCTCTTTGGACAAGAGCTAACCTGCTAAGCTCCGTAGTGTGTGGCATAAATGCAGAACAATTTTGTAGCAATAACTACAAAGCTATGGGTTTGAATCCCATCTTTGGCAAGTGTTTGTGTGTGTACCTCAAAGATTTTGGCCCCATTTACAGCCAGTATACATTGCAGAGCCTGACTTTAGCAGGCCTGCAGATATCATCCACCTTACAAGTACCTGTTCCCAAGTCTAAACCATCTCAGGTCAGTGGTGCATGTGGTAAATGCATAATATAATGGTCTGTAAAGAGTGTTAGATAGAGGTTTGAACTTCAACCCTGGCAAATGTAAATGTGTGATTAGGGTGAAATTATTTTTGGGATCTCTCACCCACTATATCACCCAATGCCAGTATTTACAAGGGCTGGTGATGTTCCTCACCTTAGAAGTACCTTGGGGCAGCATCCATATAATAAGCTCCGTGACACATGAGATAAATGTGGTACACTGTAGTAGCAATACATAGCTGGGTAGGGGTTTGAATCACAGTACTGGCATGTGTGTGTGTGTCCTCTTTATCCTGTGAGGAGGTTGCTGTGATTGTGTAATGACAGGATGCATTATGGCATGGGTTTTGCTAAATTATTATATTGAGGACCTACTATATGTCACAATGTCCACCTTACAAGGACAACAGATGTCAAACACCAGAAAGGCTGGTGTAGAAAATCCATAGCCCTACATGTGATATTATGGATTGGTGAACAATATAGGCAACCCTTGTATTACTCAGAGAGCACTCTCCACCCATGTCTCATATACAAACACACTTGTCTAGGGAACAACCACTATATTGGTAGTTCCCTGCATACTGCCCACAGATAGTAACCACTGTGTGATTGCAGTGGACTACATGCCTGTTGACCAATACACTGCAACTTATATCAGAAAGTACTGTGATTTGTAACATCTCCTGACTGAGTGTGTGTTATCCAGCAAGTAAAAGGACATGGCACCCTGTTCCAACCCTATAATAGGCAAATAAATGCTTGCAGTTTTCCTTTTGCTATGTTCCCCACTGGACACCTGCAACAACTGTAGAGTCTGCAAATGTAACCCACAAAGGAAATACCATGCCTTATACACATGCCCTGTATGGACAGACGCCACTAACTCCACTGAACACCTGTATCATGCTGTCAATTTAGGTGCAAGCATGATCTCAGTTCCATAGCCAGGTCTTCCCAAATGAGGTCAGGAATGCTACATCAGAAGATAACAATCTGTACACACGACATGCCCCAGAGACCTCAAGTACACATCCACATGTCAAAGAACATGTGTGTGGGACATGTGGACAACCCAGACACTGTACATGTTATGAAATATAGCTCACATACATGGGAAGCAGTGCACATCACTGGCCATCCATAACAGTAACCCAGATGAGTGGATGGTGAATACAATACCCACCTGTGGGGACCACTCCAGGGACTACATCTCTGAGCCACACTGGAGACCATTATCATGTGGCCTGATGCCAAGGTATTCCCTTTACCTAG
>NC_056732.1:991543432-991623432 GCF_019279795.1 Protopterus annectens | reverse complement strand
CATTAGGAGTGTCATGGCAAACCATCACCCTACTATCCCTGTGACATGTGCAATAAATGCATATCCCTGTAGTAGCACTGATGAGATAGACAAGGGGTTGTATTGCAGTCCTGGTCAATCTGTGATTATGGGTATGTCAGAGTATTATCATGGGTTTCAGTGAGTAAAATATCCAATGTGGGATTGGATGCTGGGTATACTGACTTTACACCATGGTACCCCCAGTGCATGTCCCAAGGTCCACTGTATGAGGACCACTGTCACCATCAACCATACAGGTAACTGAGTACACTATCCAGCCCAATGATGCATGTGCTGTGTGCAAATTATCTGTAACAAAATGGACTCACTGACAAGGTAATTAGCACTGATGAACCCAGGTCTCTCAAATGTGTCTATGATGGGTCTATATTAGATCACTGAAGTGTTAATACTTCGAATGGCCTAATATCGAACCAAAAACAGCGAATGCTGAAAATAGCAAAGCTGCAGATAATCAAATTTTTTCATAGGGAATGAATTCCGTTGTCCATTTCTGTGGCTTCGCTATTTTCAGCACTGTGGTGGAAAGTTACGGGTAGGTGAGGTGAGTGTGCAATAGTGACAGACTTTAGGGTTAGGGTGGGGTATGTGAGTTAGGATTAGGGCACAGGTGAGGTGAGTGTGTGATAGTGATAGACTTTAGGGTTAGGGTGGGGTATGTGAGTTAGGATTAGGGCACGAGTGAGGTGAGTGTGAGATAGTGACCGACCTTAGGGCTAGGGTTTGGGTTAAGGATAGTGGATAGATAGTACTGTATGTACAGTTTAGTGTAGGGTTAGATGTAGGATTTTAAGTGTATGTGCATGAATTGTTGTTTTTTTTGGTGTGCTTGTGTTGTGTGTGTGTTTCTCAGAACAGTGATTTTTTTCCCAGGGAAAAAAAAATTCTGTTCTGAGCTTTCAATGTATTTAGATTTCGTGGTTAGAAGTTCGAGGTTGTTGTATTCAATGATGTGTTGTTTCATTGAACTGATATAGACCTGTCTATGACTGTTATGTGTTTGTCAATGTGTATATGACAGTATGGCTTACTATGTATTGTCCATTAATACCCAGTACATCCCCCATTACCATACTGTACAAGGTGTGGTGATGTTCCTCACTTAACAAGAGACACGGGACACACCTCATCCTAAAAGCTGCGCGGTGTGTGCAGTTAAGGCCAAACACATTAGTAGCAATAAGTACCTACATAAGGGTTCTACTCTCAGTGTTGCCAAGTAAGTGTGTGTGTATGTCAAGAGATTTACTTCAATTTGCAGAATATACATGTGCCAGAAGGTCATCTGTCCAAGAACTGACTGGCAAATGCTAACATTTCAAATTAATCATGTCATGGAAATTCATTCCATCCAAACTAGTAGTAGATATGTAAATGCCCTCTTCCCCACTGTATAGCTGTACAGCGATACTGGAGTTGGTATGTATAGTTGGCTGTCAATGTTGTGGACACAGTCACCCTCATCGGGGTTATTGTGTGTATCCCCATGCTTAGTCTGCTGTAATACTGTACTGTGTATGTTGACAGGTTAGGTAGTTGTCACTCACACTATGCATGGCTCTTCACCACCCCACACCCTCCAAAGTGTAGGGCTGTGCCACCCACACCAGTACACCTATGTTAACCAATGCTGGGATTGCACTACATTTGGGAAGGGGATATATACCCTGCCAGTACCATTGTCGATGACATTAAAGTAGCAGACTGATTATTTACTGATCTAATGTTTTGCCTGTTATGTCTTGGTGGAATTACATAGGCAAAAATGGGTTCTCTGCAAAATTAAGTACACTATTCTCTGTGTATTGCATCAACATCAAAGCCTGTGGGCTGTGTGTGTGTGTGTGTGTGTGTGTGTGTGTGTGTGTGTGTGTGTGTGTTATACACAAACATGTGGTGTGTGCCACCCAGTACATTTACCATTGTCCACTGTAGAAGGGCTGCTGTCATCAGCCACCATGCACTCACCTGTATACACCCCTCAGACCTACCAGCCATGTGGCACATGCAGTAACGCTTATAAAGACCTGTTACTTGGGTTCAGCTGTACCCAGGATATGACACAGTCAATGTGTCACCACAGTGCAATACGCCATGTAGGAAACAACAGCAGACCAACACCCTGCTGACACATAGACACCTACAACTTAAACTGAATACATTATGGAGACCACTGTCAGTCAGTGTTAATAACAGCTATAATGCATCATGACTGAACAACTACACATCCTGACATGTAAGCATTAAACTTTCCTCCTGAAAACATGTTACACAACTTTACATTGCTGCACCTTAGTACATTCACCCTGTCTATCAGAACCATATTAGCCTGTCCCTGCATCGATGGTATGGATGACAGGGATGTGGCACAGGTATCATCATATGCACATGGTGTGTTATGGGTTTGCCAGAGACCTAGGCTGAGCCGTTTGGTTGACACCATGTGTGTGTGTTAGGGGGTTTCATTATTAATTGGGCTGTGCAGATATGGTGTGTGTAGGTATGGAGGTGCCATAGCTGTGTTGGTGATGTGTGTGTGTGTGTGTGTGTGTGTGTGTGTGTGTGTGTGTGTGTGTGTGTGTGTGTGTGTGAGTGTGTGTGTATGTGTGTGTGTATGCACACAATTTGGCACATGTGGCTGCCCTATACAGGGTTTGTTGAACAGCTGGAGTCCATACATGGTAGAGTGTGCAGTTCACCATCTCCGGCCATGGACATGAAAACTGTGCCTGCCTGGGGTTCCACAGGCGCTAACAGGTACAAGGCCAGATATGCTACTCTCCCCTGGTGATGACACATGCCTGCTGGATCTGGGTCCCTGTTGGGACTGGCCAGGGCCACGTGCATGTGGCCTGCTGTGTTGTGGTGTGGACAGCACTCCCCCTGCAGTACTGCTGCTAGTACTGCCACTATGAGAGCAGCTCTGACTTGTTGCACATCCATGTAGACCTCCACCTGTTGGTGTTGCTGAACTATGTCCACGTGGCTGTTGTGCTATTCCCACCATATGCATTAACACAGACATTGCATAGTCGGGAATTCCCACCATCTCACCCAACCATCTATCCAGGACTTCTGCAAAATAATGGTGGGCACCTGCGAGATCATGGATGTTGTCAATAAGAGCAGAATGAGTAACCCTCTGGAGCCTCAGACCCTGTCTGGTATAACGTTCCATATGTGCCTGTGCCTCCATGATGGCCCGAGACATGCATCTGCTGACACCTGCTGTGGCACTTTTGCCAAGGGCATGATGGCCAGATGCCCTCCTATGAGCACCACTGTACATCTGCATGTGTGGTACCTCGCCGGTCATCCGCCTATGGCTGCTGTGTACAGACACCGTTGCCATAGTCCCCACATGTTCCTGTCCCATGCCACCACCTGCCAACTGTCCCTCATCTATGGCCACTGGTGATGGGGTATGTATAGGCAATGTGACTGTGTGGGGGATCGGGTGGATAACAGTGGGATGTCAATCGATGGCACAGCTTCAGCCCCTGACAACCCCACCTGTGCCTCACCATACCTATCATCATTGTCAGAGTCTATATGGACACTAACATCAGTTTGCCTGCAGGAGGGACCCTGACCCACCTTGCCACCTGTGAGGGGAAAACAGAAAATGTACTTTAAGACCTGTACATCACTGCTTACCTCTACACACACACACACACACACACACACACACACACACACACACACACACACACACACACACACACACTTACAGGTGAGGTGGCACAAAGATATTACACAGACCTCTCATTACCCAACTGTCAACATGCATGACATATGGCACTCAACAGCATGCACTGCAGCTATACTCAATCCCTATTACCAACATTATACATCTCTGTGATGCATGAGTTGCAATAGTAGGTGATCCCCTTCCCCTGAAACACACTGCACCCATGTGCACAGTATTGCTCTGCACCTGTTCAGCACCCTGTCATGTACTGTGCACCATACCTCACAAGTGTACACACCATTGCTGAATGTGTATATGTGTGGCAGTTATGTTTGTTCTGTTGCTCACAGCCTCTATGTGTTTGTCTGAGACATACCTGGTATGATATGAGGACAGATATCACTAGTGAATGCCTGATGTCTAATTTGCAGATCTCATCATGAGCAGTGCATGTATGAGCAATAAAATCCAATTACACTGACAACCTTCAAAGCTTACTGTGGCTATGAGGAGTGTACACACTCTTATTGACATGCCGCTTTCTTCTCTGATATGACATGGGGCCACAATACTTCATATGTTAACATTACACACACCTGATATATGACATATGACCTGTAAATTCAAATGCAGTATCAAACAAATGTGTTAGTTGTGCAGATGTTAATTGGGATGCATACAATATGAGGATTGCATAAGTGTACACACCCTTAACATGATGGTTTGTTGCAGCACCTGTTAAGTGAACTACAGCAGTCACTATTCCTGGAAGGTGTATACTAGCATGGCCCATCTCCACTTGCCATTTTTGGTCATTCCGCCCTACAAATTTCCCCCAACTCTACCAGATTGCAAGGTCAGCTCATGTGCACAGCCCTTGGAGGTCACACAGTGCCTTCACTATTGCTATGGAGTCAGGGTTATATCTGGCACAATGCATGACCTTGACTCTGTTCAGATACAGTCATTCTTAGCAAGCTTTGGATGTATGCTTCAGTTCACTGTTGTATTTCAGGATGACCCCCTTCCCATCCTCAGCCTTTTTGCAGATGCTTGACAACTATGGGCCACACATGAGTGTCATTTGGCAATATCCCAAATTCAGAACATCATGTCTACTGGCCTATTTCCTGCTAATGAACAGCAAACCTACAGGTGTACACTGGCACCAGCAAGGTACAGATGGGGGTAGTGGGCCTGAGGTAGAATGAGGTGTTGCCTGTGAAGCACATGTATCTTCATTAATACTGTCTGTAGGTTTCAGCCTTGGTCTCGGTACACTATTACACATTGCAACACATGCCTTTGGGAGACTTGATGTTATACATATGCTACCTGTAGAGAGCCCTGGATGATGTCTCCTGTGGAATAACTCTTCCATCTGATTACCCTAACCCGTAGGCCATACTTATGCAGAGTCCAGGTAATTGTTGACACAGGTACTACACAGGTAGTACTTGCTAGACATTCCTGCAAGTCCCCAGTGTTGCTGCATGTGTCTGGGCAGCCTCCATGACCAGTTTGCAACATCTGTTGCCATCTGTCTTGGATGGGTATCTGTTTATTTTCTACACTAATGGTGTCTCATACTTCATCGTCACATGTATGCATGTCTGCACTGTTTGCCATGGTATATGCAATGGTGAGGTAAGGCTACGTCTCCCACTCCTGAGTGCTACTTTTTGGATATGGGATCCATTCCATGGTTTGTAAGATGTGTGCACGCCACGGCTGCCTCTGTTGCAGGTGAGTGGGCAAATGTCATGGACATACTTCTTGGACAGCAGCCCATTACTTGGTGTGATATTGAGGACCCGTACTTGATGGAAGGTACATACTCAAGATGAATGAATGCTGTAGTACCTCAAAAACTGCTTCCACAATATGTTATTTGGAGTGTGTACACACATATGCTTCCATTGTTTGTTAAGGTATGTATTCCCCATATTTGTTGTCCTAACATAGGATTCCATCTTTCACATTCATTGCTCATGTTAGGATCACATTACAGGTTGTAGAAGTTGTGGAATATGGTATTGTGATATGCCATTGTGTAGATCTGTAACCATTGCCATTGTAATATTGGTATATACACTCACTGTTGTAGCCACTGTATAAGGGTAACGTTTCAGACATGTCCCTATAGTAGGCCATGTGTCCCACCATTATGTTCATCGCTGTCCACACGTCTTGGACTGACAGGTTGTTAGTTATACTGCAAGACTCTTACATACCCTTCAGATATGCCACCATGGTCACCACTCTGATGCAGTGCAGGTAAGTGAACATGTACAGCATGCATTATGGGTAGGTGTGTTAAATGTGTGCATGGCAAATGCCATGGCCATAACATGGCCGGTGTATTGGCAAACCTGAACAAAAGACATCCATACTCACCAGCTACAGGCTGCTACCCCAGAGGTATACCAGAGGGACCTACATAGTTGTGTGAGAGATGTGATGTCAGTAGCCACACCTGTGTCACTGGTACAGGGTGGGAGCAACATTTCAGTACATCAACAGTATAAACTCCCAATACTACAGATTAGGCACAACTGTTCATTACTGCATTGCAGTGACTGACTATGTTATCTGACATATTCATGAAGATACTTTACAGATGAGGATGGACAAGCAACAGTGGTCTACTAATGTGCCCTGGGGCCTTCACGCTCCTCATCCATTGTGTGGGTAGCACCCACCTCCACAATGCTATCTTCTGGTTCTTGACTTTGCTAGCGGGTAGGTGCCTCAAGGCTGGCGAGGAGCTCCTCCACATGTGTTAGTGGGGGCTGGATGGCATGACCCCTGCCTGTGGCTAGCTGGTCCCTCCTAACTGCAGCAGCATGCTGATGAGTGTGGTGGATTAGGTCAGTGCAATGATGTCACATATGCTCATAACTGCGGTTATGCAGGCCAACATCGTTTACCCTGTGAACAAGCTCATTCCACAGGGCAGTCCTCTCCTGCAGTTCATGGCTGTATGCCCAAAGAGGGTCCCATGGTGATGCACCAGGAAGTTGATCAGAATGTTGTTCTCTTGTGGTGGGAACGCCGGCAGTCGCTCTCTTGACATGATACCTGCAAGACATAAACAGGTAAAAAGGTCCGAGGACCCCATACTGCAAGGATATCATAGTTGATAATTGACATCCCCCCCCCCCCATATCTGCATAACTAATCTGAACACACACATCAATGGGTACGTTTACACCAAACCTTCTGTTGGGACATATATCCTATTGTGCAACAAATACTGAAATGTGCTGCTATTCATGTTCCATGTTGAAACACTATCATTGGTGGCCTGTTGCTAACAATGTAACCTGCATGCCATTGTAATTGCCACTGTAGTACTATATATGCATGAGTTCTGTTTGCTATGCAACTGTTCCAAATCTGGTGTTTTGGGTTAATGGGAATATCTATGCATGCTGTTATAACTAATCCTAGATTGTGTTGACTATCACTACCCACATATGTTCTAAAACTGCAACACAATAGCACATTTTGGAAGGCTGTTCCCAGCAGAACCACCTCTCCCACCTCATCTGGCCATGGCACCAGGCCACAGCACGTCTGGGACCCAACCCAGGACTTCATCATCTACTGGTCCTGCACTACCTTCAGGTCAAGCCACCTCAGGGGATGGGGCCTGTCCCCCCCAAGATCATGCACAAACAGGATCCTGTAACCCGAAGTCAGGTCTAGGGCCTGGTGCATAGGGAGCTCTGCAGAGAATGGTGGGATATGCTACACCACCTTGAGGCCCTTGTGACACACATAGAGGTTCAGCCAGCCCCTCCTGCTGAGCCCCCAGCACACCCACCTTCGGGGATGTGAAGGTGCAGTGGTGACTGCCCATGGGTGGGGACGTCAGTCCCACTGTTTCCATTAGGAGGCTCATGGGCTTCCAATTTCAAAATACCCCTCCCTGTCCAATGTGTTTACCCACCACGTGTGTCATATACCGCCCCTGTATGTTGTCTTGTCTGTCATGTCTGTCTTCTGAACCAACCTACCTCTCCATATATACCTACTGTCCTTCCCTAACATCCCACTCTCACCTTAACACAACAAGGGCAATCTGTTACCAACACACTGTCACACCATACATGACTGTCCATTTCACACCCACTTACAACTGCTTATGGATGCCTTAATCACTCTGTATCTAACAGCCCTTGTTCTGGCCAGCAAATACATTATCAGTCCTTGCAAGTGTGTAACCCAGGACCCTGCACACCATATCCACATCGATCTACCAGTAAGAAATTTGAGCTGCAGATATGTGTGATGTGTTCTCAAACATATCATGCAGCACAGTCATTTAACAGTAGGGGAAATATATGTGTGTATATATATATCTATATATATCTATATATATATATATATATATATATATATATATATATATATATATATATATATATCTATATATATGTTCTTCTTTCGGCTTTTCCCAGTTAGGGGTTGTCATAGCTGAACTCCGGTCTGCTAATGATTGGCAGTAGATTTTTTAAGGGTGCCAAGGTGCCAGCTCGACATCCAACCTTCAGCGAAGGCATGCCCATTCTATGCATGTCTTTCGAATGCCACTCGACCGTGGGGAGAACATGCAGACTCCACACAGTAGGTGCTCCAGCCACAAATCGAATGGGAGAACCTCTTGCTGTGAGGCAACAATGCTACCGCTGCACCACTGTGGCTTATATATCTGTGTCTGTATATATGTAGACATGGATCTACTTCATAACATTGAAATTTCATAACATTGAATTTCACAACACCGAGACCATAACATCGAAAATTTAAAATGTATGAAAGACATCCTTCCTGTGCTTGAGCAGCAGTGTTACAGACAGCAGGTAGCAATACCTCTTAAAACAGGACTTGCAGACACAGGCCAAATACATGTTTGTAGTTGTCCTGTTCGAATCTCAGCTAGAGCGTCTTCTGTGTGGAGACATGCGTGAATGGGCGTACCTTCGTTGAAGGTTGTGCATCAGGGCTGGCAACTCGGCATGTAAAAATCTACTGCCAATCATTAGTGGACCGGAGTTCTGCTGTGGCGACCCCTAACCAGGAAAAGCCAAAAGACACAACAACAACAAAAAATAAGGTTCCAGACCTACAGACAGTGTGAGTATTGTTTTTATATGCATTGAATACTGCTGGATTTACAGGGTTTGTGTGTACATGCTAGTTTTGCATGGAATGCAGTCTGTCTGCATAGCTCTCAATTGTGGGCCTATCCACATGATGGCCAGAGGACTGGCTGTTATGTTTTGTCTGTTCACCACGCAGGTCTTGTGTCTGACATATCAGTGGCAATATCTCCATTGATTGCTATCAGTACATGGCAACCTCCAATTGTGTTTCTGACTTCATATTCCTGAATAAGGGCATGTTGCAACCGATCCTGTAACACCAACAATGTTCACAGTGTATAACAGCAATATTGCAAATATGGTCCTGTGTTCCAGCCTCTGTCCTCCACATATATACCAGGCTTTGTCCAGATGTCATGCAGTAAGAGGTTGATAGGTATGGTCTATCATTATTTAGTGCTGGCATTCCTGCTATCATTCCAGTGATGTTGTGGACTCCCACACAAATTCTGGGGAAGGGTCCATATATATGAGGGCAACAGCTGGGCAAAATGTGTGTGACCTTGTACAGTCCAGAGGTTAGTGTATGGAAAACACTGTTATATGCCCTTGTAAGACATTTTATAGGGGAGGGGTATTAAACACTTTTAACCTAGGCTGTTACATCATGTGAGGGATATCAGTGTTAAGAAACATTGAGATATATGGCTGTACAGTTTCATACATTTCACCATGGGAACAGTGGTGGGCTACAGCTTACTGTCTTACACACAGTTCTGTTTGTCAGTGTGATAGTGACATTTTAAGTTAAGCATTGTTATGCAACAGATACATTTACATTTTGACAACTAATACTTTTCCCCCTAGGGGTTGAGTACAGAGTGTAATTGGAGACTGTTGAACTACATCTGTAATTAAGTGTTGATTGGTTTTTATCTTCAAGGCAAGTGTTTTTTACTGTTGTACTACTTGAAGGCCTTAGCCTGGACAGCAAAGTATGTCATGTTTTTCACATTACTGTATAAAATGTTTTGTTTGAGAGTTGCATTAATCAGTTATTATGCATTTCAAACACCTAACTGCTATAAGAAATGGCATAAACAATTAAATAGTACACAACTAAACATTTCTGTGTATGCAAACCTGTGTGTGGTGTCATTTCCTTTGCATTATGTGTGGGTATATGTTTCATGCACTAATTCTCATTTGTAGGAATGAATCCAACACTGGCCATTTTAAAAGGTGGCAAATTTAGGAATAATGGCTGTTTGATATGCTGTGCACCTTCTACATATACTCTTCTTATACATATCTATAAGTACTAATATCTTTATATGTGGATATGTGTGTGTGTGTGTGTGTGTGTGTGTGTGTGTGTGTGTATATATATATATATATATATATATATATATATATATATATATATGGATATATATATATATACATATATATATATATATATATATATATATATATATATATATATATATATATATATATATATATATATATATATATATATATATATATATATATATATATATATATATATATATATATATATATATATATGTATACGTATATATGTATGTGTGTGTGTGTATATGTATCATTGGAATGTTTAGTGCTTCCACATTGTACATTCCCTATAGTAGACTGACTGTTCTGCATGATATGTTACAGATATCATCCTGACATCTTACAGCTGAGATGGCTTAGTGTTAACTTGTTCTGGGTGTGTTGTGCAGAGTCCTGGGTTCAAGACTTGCAAGTGTTGGTTATTGTGCAGCAAGGCATATCTGTTCAGCTGTGGAGAAAGGGGAAATGGCAATAATTACAAGAGATCCCTAATTTGGGCCCCTTCACCCCCATTAACAATGTGTTTGGTCAGATGTTTTGCAGTGAGAGGTTCAGAGTGTGGTTCCAATGTGCAAATGCAATACACATTTATATATATATATATATATATATATATATATATATATATATATATATATATATATATATATATATATATATATATATATACACACACACACATGCATACATACATACATACATACATACATCTACATATATAAATACATTTTCCCTACTGCTGAATGCCTGTGCTGCATGATATGTTTGAGAAAACATTATATTTATAGCTCAAATGGTGTAGTGGTAAATCACTGTGGCTATGTTGTGCAGTGTCCTCATTTTGAGACTTGCAAAGGCTGATTATTTTGTTGCTGGGCAGAACAAGGGCTTTTGGATACAGAGTGACTAAGGTACTTTTAAGCAGTTGTAAGTGGGTTTGCGCGGTGGTAAGCAATGCTAACTTCCTGTTAAATATGCTTACAGACAGTTACCTGGAAAATTGTTTATTCTGTGTAGGCACTGCTTACCACCATGCAAACAGGCTTAAACCCACTTACTACTGCTTAAAAGTGCTTACTCCCACTTACCCCCATGCTAATTTCTTGAAAAGAAAAGAAAAAGGGGTGTTAGGAAACTAGTGAAAAAGGGGGTGCACAGAGGGGAAAGACAATAGGGAAAGTAGCTATTGATGTGCAGGATGGGTGTGCCCATAGCTGTCCATTTCTTCTACAGCAATAGCTGTGCATATAAACTGAATTTGGAGGTAGATTTGGACACTCAACCCCCTGAGAGAGGTGTGAGGACAACAATAATATGTTGTGAAGCCAACTAGACCAGATTACATGTGTCCTGTGGACACATGTGCGGAATGGACAGCTATGCATGGGATGAGATTGTTTTTGGGAACAGATTGCCCTTTTTTTTAAGGTGAGAGTGGGATGTTGGGTAAGGATAGTAGGTATATTTGGGGAGGTAGGTTGGGTAGGAAGACAGACAAGACAGCATACAGGGGCAGTATATGACACATGTGGGGGTAAACACCTTGGATGGGGAGGGGTGTTTGGAAGTCGGAAGCCCATGAGCCCCCAAATGGAAACAGTGGGACTGAGGTCCCCACCCATGGGCAGTCACCACTGCACCTTCACGGCCCCGAAGGTGGCTACGCTGGGGGCTGGGTAGGAGGGGCAGGCTGACCCTCTAAATGTGCCACTCAGCCCTCAAGCTGGCATAGCAGATCTCCAAACTCCCCTGCGGAGCTCACTATGCAGCAAGCCCCAGACCTGACTATGGGTGACAAGTTTTCTGTCGGCGCCCGCTCCCCAGGGGGGGAGACCCCCATCCCCTGAGGTGGTTCCACCCGAAGGTTGTGCAGGACCAGCGGATGAGGATGTCCCGTGGTGGGTCCCAGATGTGCTGGAGCCTGGTGCCATGGTTAGATGAGGTGGGAGAGGTGGGTCTGCTGGGACAGGCCTTCCCAAACATGCTATGATGTTGCAGTTTTAAAACATATGTGGGTTAATAAGTAATCGTCAACACATTCCAGGATTAGTTATAACAACATGCATAGATAGTCTCATTAACCCAAAACACCAGATTTGGAACAGTTGCATAGCAAACAGGACACATGCATATATGGAACCACAGTAGCCATTACAACGGCATGCAGATTACATTGATAGCAACAGGCCATCAATGATAGTATTTCAACATGAAACATTAATAAAAACACATTTCGATATTTATTGAACAATATTACATATGTCCCAACAGTAGGTTTGGTGTAAAAATACCCATTGATTTGTGTATTTAGATTATTGTTGCAGATATGGTGTGGGGGGGTGTTGATTAACAATTTATATATCTCTGTAGTTCTCACAACTTTAATGCTCATTGCTCTACTCAGTAAGGTACAGGTATTATTACACTACCCTATGGCCTTGGTTTGGCCTGTGGCATGTTCGTAAACACATGTAGACTTCAACTGTCTTATAGCTAAATTCTACATCTCTTACCTGGTATACCTGTGGAGGGAATGTTTGTTAACAATGCCTAACTGTTCCTACACATATTCCCAGATTCCGAGTTAATATTATGCACATACCTCTCAATCTCTTATTGCACACATTCTGGTCAAAGCTTGACAACATGGGGGTGAAAATGGGACATATTTTGAATATTGCTCTCATAAATTTTTAGGGCTGATAGATTGACAGGATTTGTTTTCATATACATTTTCTGAAGGTTTTGAGATCTGGAAATCAAATGTATGTCATTATCTGCTGACTGAAAATCTGAGATCAGCCCACTGATTTGCCACAGGGACAAGGGAACAGGCAGAAAATATGAGCCAATTATCTGGACATTCTGAAAGGATGTGTACAGTTGAGAGGTATGATTATGCATACAGCTTACTACCACTCCCAGGATTCAAACCATGGCTGGGTCTGCTAATAATAGAACAATTTAAGTCACAGTACAGTGTGCTATTTGGATATTGCTGTTTATCTCTTCAGTGTTTTCTGTCTAAGTCTCTCATGGTTGTATAATCTGACTTGTAATTACAACAGTTTTATACAGACATTCCTAGACATTTTTATTATTTTGCACAGTGTGGGTAACAGTGGTTAATACAACATTACTATTCAGAGAATGCAACACTAAAAATGCCATACAATACCAGGCTAAACACTTTCAGTCCAGGATTTCAATCTTTATTGGCAGGCACAGTTTTCTTATCTGACAGACTTGTGGAGGGAATGTTTGTTAACACTACCTGAATGTTTCCACACATATTCCCAGATTCCGAGTTAATATTATGCACATATCTCTCAATCTGTTAATGCACACTCTCTGGTCATAGCTTAACAGCATGGGGTTAGAAATGGGACATATTTTGAATATTGCTGTCATAAACATTTGGTGAGTTGCTAGAGTGACAGGTTTGTTTTCATATACGTTTTCTGAAGGTTTTGAGGTTTGAAAATCAGATGTATGTCATTATTTGCTGCCTAAAATTCTAAGATCATCCCACTGATTTGCCAGGGAGACAGGGTAACAGGCAGAAATATGAGCCAATTATCTGGACATTCTGAACAAATCTGTACACTTGAGAGGTATGATTATGCACACAGCTTACTACCACTTCCAGGATTCGAACCATCTACTCCAACCCTATAATACCACCAGACCACAATGCTCTAGCAACAAAAATCAATTACAGGTACCTAGAACCAAGAACTCTGCTGGAGAAGCTCTTTTCTCCTACTCCATAGCAAAATTATGGAATACCCTTCCTCACACTATAACTTCAGTGTCATCACGCACTAACTTCAAAGCTGCTCTAAAATCTCATCTAAAAGAGCACTGGGCATGTCCCTGTAACAAACCTCTCTAACATCTCTACCCCAAACTCTCTAATCCCTTTCTTCCACCCCTCTAACTACCTCGGATTGCAGCCAAATACATTGCTTGTAAAACTATATCTCAGCTGTAATCTTAGCCACAGTTATTCAAGGGTAATAGCTGCTAGCTCAGCTATTAAAATACTTGCTAGTCTTTATGGCACCAATGATATAAGTGTTGTACCATTTAACTAAATACTTAATTTCATTTTGAACTTTAACTGTTTACTACTATTGTTAAACAATACCTACCTATACTTCTTGTAACTTGTAATTAATGGTTGTTTTTAATAGTTATTTTTATTGTGGAGCTTTTTTCCCCGGGCCGCTGCTGAAAAAGGACCTGTGTCCAGTCAGATTTTCCCGGTCAACAAATGTAAATAAATAAATAATAAATACAACAATTTAAGTCACAGTAGAGTGTGCTATTTGGATACTGCTGTCTATTTCTTCACTGCTTTCTGTCTAAGTCTCCCTCGGTTGTAAAATCTGACCTTCTGATTACAAGTCTTATACAGGCATTCCTAGACATTTTTATTATGTAGCACAGTGTGGGTAACAGTGGTTAATACAGCATTACTATTCAGAGACTGCAACACTAAAAATGCCATACGATACCAAAGTAAATACAACCAGTCCAGGATTTAGAGCTTTATTGCCAGGCAGTTACAGTTTTATTTAAATACGACCTATATGGGACTAGTACTGTCATATTGTCTGGTTTATTCAGTACAACCCATACACAAAGCAGTAGTTTTTTTTATACTGGCAGTTGACTTTCTACTACTTTTATATTTATTTGGTATGACTACTGCAAGCAGGATTGTTACTCACCAGACTCACGATGCAGCCTTTGCAGCCTACTCGCATGGGCTTCCTGATTCACAGCCCACTCAGCTGCATCTTTAAGAGAAATAGAGAAATATTTAGCCATACCTATCCATCATATACACAGGCTGGACATTATTAAACAGTTACTGGTATGAGTACTTACACACTGCTGGGACATCACCCCACTGCCTAGATTCTTGGATCCACTGATCCAAGAACTCCCTCTTCCTCTGTTTCAAGTAGGCATAGTGGTGCTTGACCCCCTCACCAATTTGAGGGATACCAGTGGCACTGGTGAGGTCACGAGCGAGATGGTCCCAGGCTTCTGCTTTATATTGGGAGCCCTGGTACTGGCCCTGCAGCAGTCTGTCATCATGTTTTTCTTACCAGGAGTCCTACCATGACCTTGGACTCCTGGATGCCCCAGCGCTGTGACTGGAAGCTCAATCCATCTCCAATTCCAGCCATGGTGTCAACAGTGGGAAGCAGTAACCAGTTATGAGCTGTATTCCCAACTGTGAGTTTTAAATATGGCCGATTTCCCACCCTTTGCCATGATTGGACAGTTTTGAATATGATGAGCTAAGCTACGGGCAAACCTGCTTTCCTATGGTTGGCATTGCTTAAAGGGGCAAGTGCAGCACTGCTTACCAATGGGCAAATCCATTGAGCTGGGCTACTCATTGCTTACCAGTCATATTTACACAATGCTTACACCTGGTAAGCAGAGCTGTGCAATGTTTAGCACTGCTTATTTTTCATTTTATAGACTATCTGCTGTATGGCATTGATTCATCATTCATTACATATTATAAATGTGTTTACTGTCCCTGACAACCCCCAATGTGCTTTCATTACATTTATTTATGTGTGACTATACTGTATGGGGCACTTGTGTTTATATGGGGATTTCACAGCTTTATTACACTGATACCTCACATCTGGAACTAATGCAGTACTCCAGTTGACAAATATATGTTATTTAGTTGGTAATACAAAAAAATTGTTAATACTCTGCTGTCACATTTAAAATGTGAATTGGTTACAGTGAGGATTGAACCAGAAATGGCTGCTCGCAAAGCGTATGCTCTAACCACCACACTAGTGCAATATTGCTTACATTGGATGTCTCTTGCTATTTAACGTCTTGTGCTATTTAAGCTGGACTAAGCATAGCTAAGCAACGTGCACACATGCGCAGCTACACTTAAACTTTATCACATTTATAAAAAAAAAGTTTTGTTGTGTTATTCTAGATATACCCTTCAGAATATCCCTGCTAATGCTAAACCTGTTATTTTATCAGCTTTCTGCTTTGTGGTGGGCATACCTCTCAACCTCTTGGAGCAAAAACTGTAGACAAATCCTAAAATGATTGGGGGACAAATAGGGACAGATTTTAAATATTGCTCTTACAAATTTTAGACAGTTAATGATAGATATTGCATTAGCATGGATTTTCTGAAGTATGTGGAGTCTTTTAAACTAAAATGTCTGTCATTATTTAATGACTTCAATCTTCAGCTATTTTCCAGGCAGGTACAGATTTTAGGAGGAACACACCAAAATATGGGACAAAACTGTGGACATTCAGTGAAAATATGTACAGTTGAGAGGTATCCTGATGTGTTGGGGGTGTTTTGAGCCTTCTTGCTCATTTTAATTGCCAAAAGACAATTCTGGAGTGCAGGGGGCATGTGTATTGTAAGGGCACTGCTCTCAGACACACCCCCTGCACTCCTACATGGCTCCATGTTAGTTTAAGAGCACAGGCAATGCTCCTTCATGAATATGCAAGGCGTGCTGCTGTGCTGTGCAGGAGTAGTCCCTGCCATGCAGGAATAACTTATTCCTGCATGGCTGCTTGCTGAATCCCAGGGCGAGTCTTATGTTATGGACCAGAGCAGACAATGCTGGCTGGCAAACAACAGCAGCAGAGGGTAAAACAGCTTTTTAAAGTGGCTAGAACTTCACTCTGACTTACAAAACAGAATTTGACCAGACTAAGTGTAACCTTTTAAAAGCTGAGTTGCCTTCTGCCAGATGAGCACTTTGTTTCTGGCTGCTGATCTTCTGAACTGTAATTGATTTTTTCTCATATTTTTTTAAGAATTGCCTCATATTTTTGTCCTATCCATGTCATTTTTTTTATTTTATTGAACATCACTGAAGATTACAGTTAGTCAATAATGCCGGACATCAGTGTCATAGTTCTTATTGTTCACAAAATACATGGTGATGCAACACTTGTTGTATTAACTTAAGTGAATTAAGGCAACATTTAAAAATTGCCACTGATTTTGATCCTTTGTTTCCTTATTGTTTATTGAACGGTTCCGAATTCTTAAGTAAGGAAGATGAAAGGTAGCGTGCTGTCTGTTTGATAGTGCTTGCTTATGCTTTACCGACTCTTTTAAAACCCTTTGAGCTCCTACACTTTTTTTTTGTAATTAGTAATTCATTGAACAGATAAAGCTAAATTCTCTACAAAGAATTAAGATTATTTCTCTGATCATAACCCTTATTAGTGTTCTGGAAACATGGATATCAGGATTCACTTCTCAAATTTCACTCTTCATGTGAATTTTTTAACATCCATGTCAAGAACAGATAATAGGCTGGTCATGATCAGAGACCAGATTGTAATCTTCTTTCTGTATATATCTATATCTGTATGTGTGTCTCTATCTATCTATATAAATGCACACACACACACACACACACACACACACACACACACACACACACACACACACACACACATATATATATATATATATATATATATACACACACTATATAAAGAGTGTGTGTGTGTGTGTGTGTGTGTGTGTGTGTGTGTGTGTGTGTGTGTGTGTGTGTATCTACACTTGTTCACGCACGTGTGTATACATTCATACATATTCTCACACGGAGGTGATACAGTGAGCTGGCAGGCTGAAGGGAAGAAGGATGTCTGATTGAGGAAGTGTGCTTTTGACCAGGGACTACAGATACCTCAGGTCAGTGTAGCTGAGGTTCACTTGGGTTTAATTAGTGGGCTAAATGTATGTATTTAGATGACTGTCTAAAACGCAAACAAAAATATGTAGGCTACAAAGATACCACTCAAATATCTAGAATTTTGCTGAATGCCCAGAATTTTGTCTCATATTTTTGGTCTGTCCCTCATTTTGTGGCACAAACTAAGGCATGAAGTTTTTAAATAATGACACCATTTGAGTTTCAGATTTCATATCCTTAAAAAGATGAATATTAATGCAAAATATTTTATTCTAGCAACTCAAAGTTGATGAGAGCAACTTTTTTCAAATCAGTTCCTCTTTTTGGGCCTTTGCTCCCTTCCTCCACATTATTTTGACTTTGTCCAGATGGTCTTGTTCTAAATGGTTGAGAGATGAGGCTGTGAGAGACATACACTGAAATTCTGTAAGCAGAAAGACAGGGGATTTCTAAATACTGGATCTAGTCAGAGAAAGCCAAAGTCTGTGAATGCTGTTCTTATTGGGGAAAAAAAAAAGAACTGTATATGGTATATGAGAAGTAGCAAAGGAGTTAATTCCAACTTTACTTTAGTATGTCTGACCTTTAAGTAATATTTATCTGCTGACTTCAGCATTTTTTTTTTGTTGAATGTGCTTAAAAGTTAAAGAAAGCAAATCTTCTGTTTAATATTCTGCAAATCTGAAGAAAACAAAATTTTATTTTGATTTTATTCTTTACAATTTCATTACATCAAGGTTAATGGCAGAGTCTTAATTTTTAACCAGATGGCTGTGCAGGAATATGTTACCTTGTCCTTTTTCTATATGATATTTCTTACAATTCTGATTCACAGTAACATACAAGTAAGCAGATTAGGGTATTAATGTCTGTGCTGTCCTAGCTTCCTCTGCCTACAAAGGTGTATCAATCCAGTTTCTTAAATGCAGTTCAGTAGTACACATCAGAATAAAATACTGCAGGAATATGTGTAACTGTTCAACAAAACAAATAGTACTTTTCTATTATAATTTGTTAATAGAGCATGGCACTGAATCTCTTTTCTCATTAATCATTTGTTATTTTCCAGTAAGTAAAACAAGTAAATAAATAAAATAAAAACATCTAGACATAGACATCTGAAAATATCTTTGCCTTTCAAATCTAACATTAGTCCCACAAGTTAAACATCTGTAAAGTAAATACTAATGATAGATGGTAAACACAGGTGAAAGCTAAGGCTGAATGTGACCCTCACAAGCAGCATACTTGAATGCAATGGAGGAAAATAACAAGTGAATGCAATCACAATATCAAAATTCCATAAGCAATCTTTGTTATGAATAGGGCATACTAAAGTTACTAGAACCCTTTTTAACAAGGAGTATCACTAATGTGTCCAATGACAAAATAGCAAGCAATGGTAAGTGCACATGGCAGTGGTGGCACTTTAAAAGGCACACTTTCCTTAGCTACTAAATAAAACCTGGAAGAACAGTGCCTAATTAAAAAAATATATATCTTTATTAGAATAGCTTTTTCATGTTGTGAAAAAAAAAATCAAACTCTTAAAAAAATGGAATATTTATTTGAAATTTTATACCACTCAGCACAGGACTGGATTCTAAAGGAACACTTCCATAATTCCCCAAGTAGCATAAGCTGACAATGAATAATGGAAGTCTATGCTCAATTCCAAAAGCCTGTTAATCAACAGCCATGCCAAAATATGGAGAAGGTATATTTTGGCACACCTCAACAGTGTATGCGTATTATCCCACTGTGTTGCCCATTGAAGTGAATGAGCAGTTCTGACACTGATCATAGCCCACCTTGTGTGTTGGCAGTATAACTGCAGGCATTGCATGAGGGAATGCCCATGTGCTATTGTTTCTCACAGAGGGAGCACCTACACTGGTGAAGATGCATTCTACCTCAGCACTCATGTGCAGTAGCCTCCTACATGATGCTGGTCCTCTGTAAACAGGGGCCAAATGTACAGCAAAATACATGTGTATTACAGTTATAACACATATGGTGGCACAAATAGCATGTTACCTGTGCAGTCCCAGCCGCAGTAATGCAGGATTTACAGTGTTTTCTTTGAAATACCTACAATACTGATGCTGATATAGGGGTATCATCACTTTTTCCAATTTGTCCATCATTTTCATTTGAGCCAGTACTGAACTACGCCATGCATAGGTAATGTGATTCACTAACATAGAATGTTTCTGAATTGCACCATCAGTAAATAGTGCAGTGTTCCTTATATGAGCAGGAAATATGTTTCGTAGTTTCTAATATCAGTCTAGCATACTCTGTCCTCCTGGCTGCTGTCATTCAGAAGAAGTCCAATACCAAAGGTTCAGGTTAGTGCTCCATGATGGCTGAGGCCCTCTGCAGTGCTTCCCCACTGATTTTTGGACCCTAGACCACATAATGAGAAATCATCTAATGACTAATCATTTATTAGTAATTGTTTTGAATTACCCGCTGATACATCCAGAGTACTCTAATTCATGGCAAATCAGTGCCCATCACACCGGGTCTACTTCACCCTGTCGAAGAACGACAATATCGAAGCTGATATTGTTGGCACCAAAATGTCGAAAGCAAAAGTAATCATGCCTGTAAATGGAAATCTCCGTAAGGGAAGAAGGGGATATTTCTGTTTACTGCAATGTAGTGCGATCTTGGAGTTGGCATATTTAAGTAGCAGGAGGTGTAGGGGGGCTTGCCCCCCTGCATAGAGCAATTTATGTTGTGTTTGGGTGTTTTTTTTTTTTTTTTTTTTGTGTGTGTTCGATGTTCAGGGGTTTCGGCATTTTCGTGTCGATTATTACGCTGTCAACAATTTGGGTTTTCAACAGCGTAATATAAATGCATCACACCTCCATACTGTTAGGTCACTGCATCTGGCATTTCAATTTTAACATTATATTATGACCCCTTTTTGCAGGGCTGTTTTTGAACCAGTCAGTTTAACAATATCATAGTGTAGTCACTTGTCCAGTCCTTTTATAAGGTATCAGTGGATAACTCCAAACTAATGAGACTGCCAAGATAGTAGTGACATGGAAATGAATGAGGGTCTATCGTATTCAACTATGCCAACATAGCTGTGGTCTTACAATGCGTTAGGGGAAGGTCCATCATATTTAGAGTGTTCCTACAACTTTATTGGTTATGCCATGAAAATATTAATACATGCATGGTAATTAGATAGATAGAACAGAGAGAAAGCTAGATAAATATCTGATTCATACATATATAATAATGATAGATACAAATACATACACATGCCGCTTTTCCCCAAGACCAGCCATCCATTTGCAGTTGCTGCTAAAATGGCAAATTGCTACTGCCACATGAAGTCTGATCCAGTACATTGGATAGACTTAAAACACTCTAATTGTCTAGATATCTTCTCATGAGCTGCTCATAGGTCAGGATGAAATCCATAAACTGTTGTGCTCTGAATGTATCAATAAGTAATTCAGTTCTATAGAAATTTGGCTAAATAAATCTCAATTGTTCTTAAACCCAATTCAGAAACAAACTAATTCTACTCCTTCCCAAAAACATAAATGAAAACAACATTAACCTTAATATTATCTACTCAAACAGCACAAAAATTGAAAATGTCACAAATACAAAATTTCTAGGAGTTATCACTTAAAACAAGTTTAAATATGATCTGCACACTGACATTTAGTCGAAAGACACATTGCAAACTAGTCTATCTTTACAGAGCAAAGCACCTGCTAAGTGACCATAGTAAAAAAAAAACAGCTGCCACCCCTTTTCCCCTTCCTACCCTCCCTATGCCTTAACAATATTCACAAATCTCAACTCTTCTAACAAACAGAAATAGGAAGCACCTACAACAAAATTAGCAAATTAGTCTGCAGCCTCCCAAACCACTCCCATCACTGCACAGCACTCAGTACCCTCAACTGACTTGAACTTTCTCAACATACAACCTTCTCTCAGCTACTCACAGCACACAGAATACTTCACCGTCCACTTAAAAGTAAATACTGCAGGAAGAAATAGCCAGGAAATTGTTATGGCTAGGCTTGTATAGGCCCTAGGGCTGATAGCCTAGTACCAACCTATGAACCTATGAACCTATAAAACACCCTTGCTGCCAAAGCTCAGCCGAGGGCATATACCAAATAGAACCCTAAGATCCTCAGAACTTTAAGGCATGGAACAAACTTGTAGACCACATCTGGCTTTTAAATAACCTGCAACAACTCAACTTCAGCCTAAAATATCACATGGGTGCTAATAAGCTATGCAAATGCACCACACCTACAGTTTGAAGTATGCAATTCTAACTCTGTCCACTATGGGTATTATACAAGCGTATTAATATAGTATTTTTGATTTTACTCACAATATCTTGAAAACATGTATTTCCTTAATCTGATATGTTTTATAAATAATGTTTGTTGACTGTTTGCTTTGCAGTACTCTGTGAATGATAGTTGTTGACTGTTTTTCTTTTGATTGGACAGTGCAGTGGTATAGCAAGAGGTTCTAGGTTTCGATTCTCAACTGGGGTCCCTTCTGTGCAGAGTCTGCATATCCTCCCTGTATTCATGTGGGTTTCCTCTGGGTACTCCAGTTTCCTCCCACGTCACAACGACATACGTCTGGAGCGTTTCTCCTTGGGCCTCCACTGAAAATAGGCTTCGTTCCAAGTCGGACTTTCCCAATAAATAAAAAAATTGTCAAAAATGTATTTCTATTATTGCTTTGGAGCATTTCTCCCAAGGCATCTGTGGAAAATGGGTATTATAGTTCCCAAACAGACTTTTCCAGTAAGCAAAAGCAAATAAATAAGTATATATGTATGCATGTATGTATGTATGTATGTATATGTGTATGTATTGCAATGAGGTAGAGAGACCTGGTTAATCTTAAAAAGCCAACTAGATAATCTTTCCAAGCAGTAAAGGGTTAATTTTGCTGGAGAGTACGTTTGTGCAACTTTTACACTCAAGTTTAATTTGGTGTGTCTGAAATGGCGTCATCTCTGAGCTAAATGAGTGCAAAACAAAAACTAAATGAAATATGCAAGGAGAAAATACCACTGTGGACACAGAAATAAATATAAAGTTAGCGCTTTCGTTTATAAAATATATAAACTTCTTCAGACAAAAGTATACAGGAAATAAATCATTTAAATAAGCATCCAAGAAGTGACATCATTTCCTATTCAAAGAAAAAAGTCACAATAAAAGTCCCATTAAACATCAAAATAAAAGACATGCCTCAAAATAAGATATCCCATTAAACAATACACCCATTGAACAAAACTTTAAATAAAATCCTAAACACTACAAATATATGCATAAAATATATATAGAAGTTAGAATATTTAAATAATTAACTACAAGAATACAATAATAAATGTTATCTACATAAAGACTTCAGTTTCAAAACACTCATGATAGAAATAGTGTCATTCAGTCCAGGTGAAACTGAAGCGTTCAACTTAAGTTGCCATAAAAGTTCTTTCTCCTCAAGTTGCAAGGAAGTATGACCTCCCCTAATGTTTTCAACAACCCTATCAATGATTAAAAAACAAAATTCATGTGTGGGAAAGGCCAAAATATGTCTAGCCAGGGCATTTGTAATATTTGCTTTAGAAATGGCATAAAAATGTTCATAAATTCGATTTTTAAAAACCCTATCAGTTTTGCCAATATAGAAAGACGGGCAATTCTGACATAATGCCAAGTAGTATTTATCCGTTAAGTAATATTTTTTCTTATTGATCATAAACATGTTGGTAACACATATAAACTTACACCAACGGCATGATCCACATTTAAACATCCCACAATGTGGGCGGTGACATTTATAATTTACTGTTTCAAGGATAGTTTTTAAGTTCCTACCTTTTTTAAAAATTACAAGAGGCCTTTCACCCACATAATTTCTTGTTGTACTATCCTCGACTAAAAAGCACCAGTTCTTAAAAATAATATCCCTCAAAAAGGGAGCATCCTTAGATAAAGTGGTAATAAAACCCAAATTTCCAAAGTTGTTGTTATTTTCATGCTCATATTGCTGTGTTAAAGGAATCAGTGTGTTAGGTGGATCCATAATATCATTAACACATTCAAGATTCTCATTAACAGATGAAATAGCATAACCTAGAATTGGTTTAAAGTAACCATATGTCCTTTTAGATGTAACCTCAAAAATGAGTTCATCCAATAAGTTAATAGGGTAACCTCTTTTCATAAACATGTCCCTTAATAAACTACACTCATCCAAAAAATCTTCATCTAAAGTTACCATCCTAGCTGCCCTAACTAGTTGTCCCTTAACAACTCCCTTCTTCTGATGGAAGGGGTGGCAGCTAGAAAAATGGAGGAATGCATTTGAGTAAGTGGGTTTTCGAAAAATCCTAGATGTAAATGTGTGTAAAACAAAATTTTTACAGCAAGAGGTTCTAGGTTTCGATTCTCAACTGGGGTCCCTTCTGTGCAGAGTCTGCATATCCTCCCTGTATTCATGTGGGTTTCCTCTGGGTACTCCAGTTTCCTCCCACGTCACAACGACATGCGTCTGGAGCATTTCTCCTTGGGCCTCCACTGAAAATAGGCTTCGTTCCAAGTCGGACTTTCCCAATAAATAAAAAAATTGTCAAAAATATATTTCTATTATTGCTTTGGAGCATTTCTCCCAAGGCATCTGTGGAAAATGGGTATTATAGTTCCCAAACAAACTTTTCCAGTAAGCAAAAGCAAATAAATAAGTATATATGTATGCATGTATGTATGTATGTATGTATATGTGTATGTATTGCAATGAGGTAGAGAGACCTGGTTAATCTTAAAAAGCCAACTAGATAATCTTTCCAAGCAGTAAAGGGTTAATTTTGCTGGAGAGTATGTTTGTGCAACTTTTACACTCAGGTTTAATTTGGTGTGTCTGAAATGGCGTCATCTCTGAGCTGACGTCTTAGTCTGACAGAGAATTCAGCAAGAGACAGGGGGTCACTGTTTTGACTAAAATGAAGAGCTGTTTCTTCTCTCAACCTCTTAATGCAAAAAATCTGTACAAAGCTTGACAAAATGGGGGTACAAATAGGGACATGTTTTAAATATTGCTCTTATAAACTTATAAAGTTGCTAGAGTAACAGGATTTGTTTTAATATACATTTTCTGATGGATTTGAAGTCTGAAACTCAAATGTTTGTCATTTAGTGACTACAGCCCTGAGATCATCCCAGTGATTTGCCAGGAAAATAAAGGAACAGGCCAAAAATATGAGCCAAAAATCTGGACATTCTGTGAAAATCTGTACAGTTGAGAGGTTTGTAAAAACAGTTTCCCCCAGAAGAGAGAAGGCAACAAGTAAGTACTATGTGCATGCAGCCTGATATCTGTGTTTAAGGTAAGAGAAAAGGCACTTTTAATATACACAGTCTGTAGCCTAGAAGTGGAATAAGGGTTTAAAGGGGAAGGGGTCCCTGCTGTATACAGGAAGACACAATAGTCTCAGAGAAGAGAGAAGGTCAAGCCAGGTTAAGGTAGAGCAAGTTTAGATTTGAGCAGAATGAAAATGGTTAATGTGGTCCAGGAAAGCTCTTTTTCTGCTGAGAGGAATAAAGAAAACACTGCTACATCTGCAAATGAACAAAGGACATTGAAGGTGCACTTAAAGTCACCTTGTTTGCAAAATACCAACTGGGACTGTTTAGAAACTTACTGTTTTATTTTGTGGAACTTGTCAACAGAACCGCTTGGGTGTGTTCAGTACTGCCTACTGACTGTAAGTATTTGAGTTCAGATTTACATGCAGCCTGAGCTTTTGTATTAATTTTTTCTCTATTATAACCAAGGCAAGCTGGCATTGACTGTGAATGTGGTCTCATCTGGCTGAAATAAAAATGTAATTTAACTGCATACCTTCCCCAGAGCACATGAGCATCAACTATGTTAGCATACTTACACACACACACACACACACACACACACACACACACACACACACACACACACACACACACACACACACACACACACAGAATAATGATTATTTGTACTGGCAAAGTGATTGCTGTGTGCAGTCAGAGTAGTTAGAAATTATGCTGTTTAATGCATCTCAGCATGTCACTTGTGCCACACTAGAAATGAAACAGAGGTTTTTAAAGCACTGATAAATAATTGTGAATGTCTTGTGTAAGTCTTGGGCCTGAAACGTTATGCAGACGTGAACATGAATTGCACACCTAGCAGTAGTAATTTCTGATTCAAAAACAGCCCTGCCACAGGGCTGCAACACAAAGATGTGCAGTACCAAAGTGGGCTGTCTCTGCAGCCATTCTAAACACTAATGAGGTATTCCAGGGGACAGGCATATGCTAATTAGCCTTACGCTGCACGATGAAACTGTCTCTGGTAAGCCATTTATGCAGCTGAGTGATTCAAAGAATCCGCAAGCTGGGCAAGTTAACACGGCTTCTCCTAGACACTCATGTAATGAACATAGCCAAAAGCTCATGTTTATCCGTAGTGATAGAATTAAGTGCCAGGGAGTTTATCAGACAGGTAGTGGTGTGTGTGTGTGTGTGTGTGTGTGTGTGTGTGTGTGTGTGTGTGTGTGTGTGTGTGTGTGTGTGAACAGATGAGTGCGTATTTGAATGTGATCAGGTGGGGGCCTGTATGTGTGGAGTGTGGGGGAGTAGGGAGCTATCATACCTCCATACTTCCCTACACTAACAAGCAAATATTATAAAATTCTGGGGGACCACTAGACACCAGTGATACATCTTTAACATTGTGAGGGACCACTAAACACCACTGATACATTCTTAATGTTGTGCGGGGGGCACTAGACACCAGTGATACATCTGTAACATTGTGGGGACCATTAGACACTAGTGATACATCTGTAACATCGTGGGGACCACTAGACACCAGTGATGTAACATTGTGGGGACAACTAGACACCAGTGATACATCTTTAACATTGCGGAAGATCACCAGACACCAGTAATATATCTGTAACATTGTGGGGACCACTAGACACCAGTGATACATCCTTAATGTTGTGGGGGACTACTAGGCACCAGTGATATATAGGTTCCTGGGTTCATAGGTGTTTACTAGGCTAATAATCACAAGGGCCTTTTTAAGCCTAGCCATGCATTCAAAATATCTGACAAGTTCTGATACTCTTGATAAGTGTAAGCAGGGGGTTTGGAGATGAACCATTTACAGGTTACATGTGTCCATTATAGACATAGGTACCAAACCAGGGATTAATTTCTGGTTACCCATCCAATTGTCCAAGTTGCATTTGAATTGGGTTAGGGAGGAACTCTGTTTCACATGGATGTGGAGGCTGTTCCATAGATACAGTAGTCTCTGGGTGCATCTCTCCAACAGGACCTATTTATATCATAGGCAAGGTTTAAGTCTTTAGAATGGGTAATGCTGGTGCTGATTGTTTTGTGGATATGCAGGAGGTGCATCAGAGTGTGGTCTGACAATGCCCTGTATGCCAGGTATAGATCTCCCCTCAAAAGCCTGTAGGAGACAGAATACAGGGATAGGGCCTTGAGGTGGTCTACATAGAACATTTTACTTACACCCTGTATTCTTTTAGTGTGGAACCTTTGTGGACATTCCAAGTGCCTCAGTGACACTTAAATAAGAAGTGGAATGGGGAGAACATTAGTCACCAGACATAATGTTTCACTATCATGTCTTAAATGCTACTCAAATAAGATAGAGGTCAGACAGAAAAACTAGACACTCCAGGGATAGCTCGTATATCATGCCTTAAGAGCACTTAACAATGACATAGGTTTGGGGGGAATATTAAACATCAAGGATAACACTTACATCATGCCTTAAGGGCACATAACAAAGATGAAGGTTGGGGGAACACTAAACACCAGGGTTAACTCTTAAATCATGCTTTCAGGGCACGTAATAAAGACATGGGTTGGGGGAACACTAGAAACCAGTGGCAACTCAGTAACAACATGCTTTAAGGGTACTTATAAAAAAAAAAATATGATGTGGGTTGAAGGGGATCACCAAACATCAGGGATACTCTAAACAGTGTACTTTAAAGACACTAAAAAGGAATCAAACCCTGAACCCTCTCACTGAGGATATTAGTCATCTGCCCCACCACTAGACACTAGGGATAACACAAAATAGTACATAAACTGAAAAAAAGTAAAGTTCAAAGGAGGGGGAAGCTTCAAATCCTGCACCCTTGACAGGGTAAATAGCCCACTATGCTAACTGATAAGTTAGTGTAGCAGTTTCTTTTTTTAATAATATAATGAGAATCTCAGGAATTATTCAAGGCCTGCAACAGTTTGTGAGTTATGAAGGAGAGGGGCAGGGAACATAAAGCCATACCTCTCAACCTTGTAGTGTAAGAAATCTAGACAAAGTCAACAAATAATCAGGAGACAAAGACACCCATCAGGAACAGACTGTACTTATTCATTCATTTTACACAACTGCTAGATTAACAGCTTTTGCACTAGTGTGCATTTAAAAAAGGGAATGAAGTGTGAAACTCTAATGTCTGGTATTAATGACTGACTGCAAACATCCATGATTTATGGAGACAGGAAAAAAGTAAACATCGAGGATGCTCTGTCAGCACAGGAATGGGGTATGTGGTGTGTGTGTGTGTGTGTGTGTGTGTGTGTGTGTGTGTGTGTGTGTGTGTGTGTGTGTGCGCGCGCGCGCGCACAGGCATGCGCGTGTGTGTGTCTTACTGTTTGCACATGTGTGGGAGAGTGAATGAGGGTAGGATGCCTCTGCCACAGTGATGCATGGACTGACAGTATTATCTACCACTGAAAATAGGTAACAGCAATCCAAGGACATGCAGATCAGCAGATTATTAGGTCTTTCCATTTTTCCCTCCTTTTGAATCACAAAATTCCACATCACAAAAACAGCCCCTTTTTACCGGAGCTCTTACCATGAGCACTGGGTCTGTTTCTGAATCTTCCAGAACATGTTTATGAGTAGGATTTTTTGAATTAGGATTAAGTGTTTTAGGGTTAGGCTTAGGGTTAGGGTTTTAGAGTAACAGTAAGATTTGATGTTTTAAGGTTAGGATTACTATTTTAATTTTAGTAATACAATTGCAACAAGGTAGAAAACAGCTGAAGTTGAAAACTTTTAACTCGGGTAAAAAGCAGTGTGAACTTTTTTTTAAAATAGTATTTAGATCACCAACCTTTATATTTATATTAGGTTTCCTAGGGGGAGCACTAAAAAGAAACACATAATTTTCTTTATCTTTATCATGCATAACTCTAACATTGCATTCAAAAAAGAAAAAGTGTGCAGAGGTGTCAAAAAAAGTACAGGCTGTGTTTGAATATGTTTTCAAGATGACTTCCTTTCAGCTGCCACGCACTTAAACTACAGTGGCTATCATGCTGACGATGATGATCATCATCATCATGACAGCAGGTTGATCAAACTCATTAAATCAATTACACCTACTGGCTGATGTCATTCTCTTCATTCATGCTTGATTGGGTATATATTTCTCTCTCAATAGCTCTATAGCTGTCAACTGTGCCTGATTTTGCATAATCCCCCTGATTTTTCTCATATTTTTGCTTTGGCCGCAGTAAAAAACTTGATTTTTTTTAGTAAATCTCTCAAGAGTTAGGCAATAATGCCAGACGTTACAGTTTCATATTCTTTAGTGTTCACAAAATGCATGCTGATGTAAAATATTGCTGTTCAATTAACCTTTTAAACAAATTAGAGTAATATTTAAAAAAATGTCCCTGAATTTTAACCTTTGCCCCTCCATGATTTATTTATTTATTTATTTTTGCTTTGTCCCATATTTTTGAGAAAAGAAGTGGGGAGTTATGCTTGCACCCTTTTCTCTCTTCAGAAATAGTAAGCAAGTACTGGTGGGGTATAAACTTACATATAATCACACAGTAGGCACTGTTCATTGTACCTCAGTAGGTTCCTGAAGGCCTGAAGGAACTTTCTGTCCCTTTCAGAAAGGAACTGCTCATTGGGTTTTCAAACCATCCAGCCTGGCTTTCCATTGCACAGAATGGCTGCTGACCTCAGCTACTGTAGGTGTCTGTGTAATTAGAAACCATGCCACTATACGTCTGGATGGGGTAGCTATGATTTTTGAAATACATTTAAAAATAGGTTAATCTGCAGTAGAACACTTTGATTTTCTTTTACATGTGTACATTTATTATTTACTTTACTGTTTTAACTTGTTATTTTAGCTAAATGGTTTGTCCCCTTTTATAAAACTGTATTGCTGAGTTATATGTTTAAGAATTCAGTATGTTATGAACTAACGACATATTTTGGGACCTCAGGCACTTCTGCAAATTTATCAGGTTTAATGATGAGGTAGTGATGCCTCCCCTACACGATTATGTTTTTATGCACAGTTGTACAAGTAAAAATAGTGTACGAGTGTGTTTGTGTGTGCACATCTAGTGATTTCTGTTTGTCAGTTACACTGAGTAGCTCCAAAAATACTGCTCAAGTTAACTCAAAAATGCCTTGCACATACATTGTACCTATGCTTATTCCATGAAAGTGCTAATCTCACATATTTGTACTTCAACTTTGTACTTTTAACTTTTTAAACTTTTCAGAAACATGTTTCCTAACTATTGTTATCATTTCCACTTTGTAACCTATAATTGTTACCATTAATTTCTCTTTATTCTGTAACTGTATGGCGCTTTTCTCCCCGGGACTTCGCGGAAAATGGACACTAGCTGTCCATTCGGATTATCCTGGTAAACAAATGCTAAATAAATAAAATAAATAAAAATGCATAGTATAAAATGTTTTGTTCCAGATGTGTGCAGGTCTAGTGATTTCTGTTTGTCAATTACACTGAGTACCTCTAAAAATTACTTCTCAAGTTAACTCAGAAATCCATAGTATAAAATGTTTTGTTCCAGATGTTTATTTTAATAATGAGTACTAAGCACTAACTTCTACAGATGAATAGTTATTGATAAAAGAAGAGAAGAATAGAGAAAAAGTTTTGCCTAATCTGTGTGTTCATTTATATTCCTAGGAAGAACCGTTTTCTGCTCCTTACAACCACAAAGCCAATAGTGAACATAGGTGTTACAATACTCATTTCATTATTGGTCATACCTAGACCAGCCATCAAGCTAGGAAGAAGAACATTATCTGCCAAGGTCCCATCACTTTGAGAATCCCTTCCAGCAGAAGCCAGGATGACTAATTTCATACTTTCTGCTAGCCGGAGCAATATATCAGTGAATCCTAAACCATCGTAGCAGGATAATATTTAAAACATCACAACAGGGCATATCCTTCAGTTGAATTCATGTGTATGTTGTACTTGATTTATTAATAATATGCCCTTAATAATGTCAGAGTTTATTTTCAATATTATTGCTTATTTTAATTGCAGTATCTAATGTATGTAAGATGGTAAATATTTACATGTACCCTTTGTTTAATAACTACTTTTCCTGACTGACTGTACTGTGACAGTTTTGCGCTGTCTATAAATTTGTATCAGTGTTGTTGCTTTTCAGTTTACTTTTATTATCCTGCATGAAAGAAGAATACGTGAAAAGGATAATTGATAACTGACTGGTGCACCCAGCAAGCTAAGTTAAAAAAAAAAGAAGAAAAAAATCAAACTATCTGCTCCTTGTACTGATATTAATTTGTCAGTAACCAGGATGGCAGCCACCGTTGAATATTTCTGGACATATTGAGACTTGATCCTACTACTGAAAAGCAGTTCATAGGTTCATAGGTTGGTACTAGGCTATCGGCCCTAGGGCCTATACAAGCCTAGCCATAAAAATTCCCTGGATATTTCTTCCCACACTATTTACTTCCCTAGACCCCTGTCTAGCAGGGCGACTGACGTGATCCCCGGGGTGAATTTCCTTTCTCCCATCCAATCATCAAGGTTCCTTTTGAAGAGGGCCAAAGAGGTGCTCTGCTTGACATGTATGGGCAGTCTATTCCAGAGTCTAAGGAGTCTCTGGGTCAGGAACCTATCCCTCCAGCATGTTTTGTTTATTGTGATGACAAGATTTAGATCCCTGGAGCATGTGGATCTGAGGGATTGGGATTTCTTTAAGTGTAGCATGTCCAGCAGCTCTGGGTTTGACATGGCCTTGTATGTTAAGCAGAGATCGCCTCAGAGTAGACGGTATGTGACAGAGTATAACTGGAGTTTTTTAAGGCGGCCAGCATAGGGCATCTGCTTCAGGCCTGTGATTCTTTTAGTGAGGTATTTCTGTGGACTTTCCAGTTGTTGCAGATGTCCTGAGAGGTACATACCAAATGGGGCATTGTATTCTATAATGGGTCTAATGAGGGATGAGTACAATGGGAAAATGACCTCCTTTTTTCTTGATGAAAAGTCCTTAGTGATGAGGTGTGCCACATAGAAGGATTTTCTGACTGTTGTGGTGATGTGGTTATTGAAGGTGAGATCACTGTCCACCTGTATCCCTAAGTCTCTTATCAAACTTTCAGTGTTTAGTGTACTCCACCTATGTGGTAATTCACGGGTACATGTTTTTTCCCAAAGGGGATAACTATACATTTCTTGGCATTGAGCGTGAGCCCATGGCTCTGGCACCAAGCATTTGTTTCTGTAAGGCCCTTTTGTAGAGTATCCACATAATTTGGGGATTCAATAATGGCTCCCAGTTTGCAGTCATCTGTGAACTTTGTTAGCCAGAGTCCATTAGTGTTTGCCTGAACTTCAGAGAAGCAGATGCCAAACAAGAGAGGTCCCACTTGTCTGGAGATGGATTTGGAGCCAGCTACTTTTACAGTGTGGGTTCTGTCAGTAAGCCAGTTGGCAACCCATCAAGTGATGTAGGGATTAATGCCCAGCTTAGTAAGTTTATCTATGATTCCAGAGTGAGGGATGGTGTCAAAGGCATGGCGAAGTCCAGATAGGCTGTGTGGACTGCCTTACCCTTGTCCACAGCTCTGGAGACTGATTCAAAGAAGTCAATCAGGTTCTGGAGACAAGAATGGCCCTTCACGAACCCAAACTGGGTGGGGTCCAGTGTTTTAAGGTTGCCAATGTCTTTGTTTATAAGTTCCATGATAATACATTCCATGGCCTTGCAGATCAGGCTCATCAGACTGATGGGGCGGTACTTCCCAGGATCCAAGGTGGATCCCCCCTTGAGGAGTGGGATAACTGTAGCTGTGCGCCATTCAGTGGGCACAAAGCCTGAGGTGAGGGTATGATTAAACATGACACTTAGATGAGGTGCCAGTTCATTTTGTAGTTCATGTAGTACACAGCCAGAGATGTCATCTGGTCCCATGGATGCTGTATTTTTAGCTTTGGAGAATGCGTTTTTTTACCTGTGTGGCCATTATTACCAGAATTTGGCAACCTTCCGATAATGAGATGGGCCATTTAGGGGGTGAGAGGGGGGTGAAGTTGGCACTGAATCGATCTGCTAGGATATTGGCAATATCCTTGGGATCAGTATATTTAATGCCATTCTGCTGTAGCTCAGAGAAGATCTGAGCATTGCCATTTAGATTATTGACATAGTTATAGAATGCCTTGTGGTTGTCTTTGGAATCTTTGGCAATTTTATTTTCGTAACTAGCTTTTGAGGATTTTATGAGGGATCTCAGCTTCTTACTGAGGCTGGTGAGGGAGTTTTTTGCATCCTGGGATTTTCCTCTTTTCTGCAACAGTTTCTTCCTTCTGTTGTATAGTTTGTTTATAGCAGGGGACCACCAGATTGGCTTCCTTTTTTTGGAGAAGATCATCTTGGTTCTATTTGGGATGGCACGATTCATCCCCGAGTGGATGTGCTCGTACAGTGCCTTAGTGTAGGATTCTGCAGTCAAACTTCCAGATCCCGTCTGCGTGGGTGTTATGTTATTTTTGTTCTGAATCTATAGCATCCTCAGATTAACCTTATCTAACTAGGATGATACTGGTATTTCCTCTTTCATGGTCATATAGAGTTCCTACTTTTCAATGTCACCATCACTGTTATGTCTTACTGCTTTGAATAGGTGCTTGGCCTATTTAACTTCTATCTGAAGAGATAAAATTAATGTTTTCAATTGATAGTTTGACTGTAGAAGCTTATAAATCTACCAGAGATCAGCTACTTAATTCTTCTTTCTTCCATTAGAGTTCTTGTGTATCTGATTGCAGGATTCTCTTTTACCATTAATATCAATGTGAGCAGGAATAATTAAATGCAACAATCTTATTTATGCCTTTAATTTTTTTGTATAACTTTTTCCCCAGTGTCTGCCAACCTTAAACCCTCTAAGTGGCTGTCATCCGGACAGGCACAGGCTTGTTCCTCTAATACTGGCCATGGAAGGTACATCGGAGTAACTGGTGTGAAAAGTTAATCTGTCACGTAGTGTGAGTTCTTATGCATTTAATTCATAAAAAAGCCTTTTGCTTCTTATATTCATATTACATGTATTTACTAGATAGTTTCACATTTTGTTTCTGCATTCTTACTTCTTTGACTTGACAAACAAGTTATTTGCACAACCAAAGCTTTACTTAATCTAGTTTCTCAAGATTTGTTTTACATAGAATTCCAGCTGTTATCAGGAAGAGAATTTGGAAGGCAATTACTTCATTTGGTCATCCTTTTATCAAAGTTCTTACTATTGCCTAAAACGTATCAGGCTAGTTTTTATTAAGATCAGTACACAGTGGGCATGACAGTGTACACTTACCCCTGCTGCTGCTTGATTTCACAGTTAGGGTAATTATGGATGCACACTTCCCATGTGGAAGTGTAGGTGAACTTGGCCCTCTGTTGGAACAGCTGTTGTATCACTGCTTGGAACAGTGGATTGATGCTTGTTTAATGGACTGGTTGTTATGTGTGGATGCTATCAGGATCATGTAATGGTGGGTTTAGGTGGTTTTCGGTGTTCTTAATTGTTGTGTGAGCTTAGAGTTTGGTTATTTAGAGATGAGTGGATTTGAGTGGAACAGCCCCCCACAGGGGAATGCCTCCTGAAAAAAAAAAAACACTTGTTAATACAGTATTTCATTTATTTTCACATATTTCATTGTCATTGTTATTTCTGGGATGTACAGAATCATCAGTGTTAAAACTGATGATTCAATATAGACCAGAGATTCACTGTAGGGACAAAAAAGAAGGAAAGAAAATAGGAAAGGACTGAGATATATGCAGTGTTAAGTGACACAATTATAATAAAGCATGCATGGTGGGTTTTCCTTCATTTTGTAAGACAGGAGTGTTAGAATGTTGTGCTACCTGCGAAGAGAGGGTATTCTAGCCAGGTGTTAAATAGGGCTGAGGAAAAAGTAAGAAAGCAAATTGCTGGTCGGAGTGTATGGAGTCATAGGTTCACAGGTTCATAGGTAGGTACTAGGCTATCGGCCCTGGGGCCTATACAAACCCAGCCAAAAAGATACCTTGGCTTTTGCCACCCAAGAAAATTATTTTCCTGTGCCACTGTCGAGCAGAGCCACAGAAGTGATCCCCGGGGTGAATTTCCTATTTCCCATCCAATCATCAAGATTTTTCTTGAAGAGTGCTAATGAGGAGCTTTGTTTGATATAGATAGGTAGTTTATTCCAGAGTGTGGGAAGTCTCTGGGACAGGAATCTATCCCTCCAGCATGTTCTGTTTATTGTGGTGACAAGGTTTAGGTCCCTAGAGCATGTAGCTAGGAGGGATTGGGATTTCTTTAAGTGGAGCATGTCCAACAGCTCTGGGTTTGACATAGCTTTGTATGTTAGGCAGAGATCACCTCTGAGTAGGCAATATGTGATGGAGTAAAGCTGGAGTTTTTTGAGACAGTCTGCGTAGGGCATCTGTTTGAGGCCAGTAATCCTCTTTGTGAGGTATTTCTGCGGCCTTTCCAGTTGTTGTAGATGTCTTGTGAGGTACACACCAAAAGGGGCGTTGTACTCTATAATGGGACTAATGAGCGATGAGTAGAGGGGAACAATGACCTCTTTTTTTCTGGATAAGAAACCTTTTGTGATGAGGTGTGCCACATAGAAGGACTTCCTGACTACTGTGGCGATGTGATTATCAAAGGAGAGACTACTGTCCACCTGTGTCCCAAGGTCTCTTATCACACTTTCAGTGTTAAGTATACTACCGCCTATGTTGTAGTTCATGGGTACAGAGTTTTTACCAAAGGGGATGACAATGCACTGTTTGGCATTGAGCTTCAGGCCATGGCTTTGACATCAGGCATCTGTCTCAGTGAGGCCCTTTTGTAGGATGTCTGCATCGTTAGGAGTTTTGATTATGGCTTCTAGTTTGCAGTCATCTGCGAACGTCATTAGCCAAAGACCTTCTGTGTTAGCCTGTACTTCAGAGAAGTAGATACCAAACAGGAGGGGACCCAGGACTGAACCCTGTGGTACTCCACTTGTCACTGGTCTGAAGTCAGATTTGGAGTCTGCTACTTTCACAGTGTGGGTTCTGTCAGTGAGCCACTTGGCAACCCATCTTATGACATAGGGATTTATACCTAGTTTAGTGAGTTTATCTATAATTCCAGAGAGGGGGAATGGTGTCGAAAGTCTTGGCAAGATCTAGATAGGCTGTGTGAACCACCTTACCCTTGTCTACGGCTTTGGTGACTGCTTCAAAGAAGACTATCAGGTTTAGGAGACATGATCTGCCTTTTACAAACTCAAACTGGGTGGGGTCCAGAGTTTGGAGATTACCAATGTCTTTGTTTATAAGTTCCATGATGATACGTTCCATGATCTTGCAGACCAGGCTCGTCAGGCTAATGGGGTGGTAGTTCCCAGGGTCCGTGGTGGCTCCCCTCTTGTGGAGTGGGATAACCGTCGCTGTGCACCATTCAGCAGGCACAAAGCCTGAGGTGAGGCTATGATTGAACATTGTACTTAGGTGGGGTGCCAGTTCGTTCTGTAGTTCATGTATAAAACAGCCTGGGATGTTGTCTGGTCCCATGGATGCTGTGTTCTTGGCTTTGGAGAGTGTGGTTTTTACCTGTGCAGCCGTGATTACAAGAACTTTGCATTCTTCCAGTGTAGAGATGGGCTCTTTAGGGGGTGAGAGGGGGGTAAAGTTAGCACTGAACCTATCTGCCAGGATGTTGGCAGTATCAGTTGGGTCTGTATATTTAGTGCCATTGTGCTGTAACTCAGAGCAGATCTGAGTATTGCCATTGAGATTCTTGACATAGCTATAGAATGCTTTGTGGTTGTCTTTAGAATCAGTGGCGATTTTGTTTTCGTAACTAGCTTTGAAGGATTTTATCAGGGATTGAAGCTTCTTACTGAGGCTGACCAGGGAGCTTCTTCACTCATGGGATTTTACTCTCTTTTGCAACATTTTCTTTCTTCTGTTGTACAGTTTGTTTATAGCAGGGGACCACCAGATTGGCTTCCTTTTTTTGGAGGATAGTGTCTTGGTTCTCTTTGGGATAGCACGATCCATGTACTCATGTAAGTGCTTATAAAGTGCAATTGTGTAGGATTCAGCAGTCGTAACTGTATTGTCCATCTGCATGGGTGTCATGAAGTTCACCACTTCTGTCTTAAGAAGCATGAAGTTGGCTTTGGAGAAATGTTTTACCATGGTTTCCTTAATGGGGGGGTGGGGGCAGGATGTGGATATCTAGGGTAATTAGCTTATGGTCGGATCGGACCAATGAGGCGTTGACTTCAGGTGTGGAACACCGGTCGCTCATGTTGGTAATGACTAGATCTAGGATATTGTTGCCCCTGGTGGGGGTGTGGATAAGTTGATCCAGGGCATTGGAGTTTATGAATTCCAGAAAGTGTTGAGCGAAGGAGTTGGTACATGAGTAGTTTTCCCAGTTAATGATGGGGTAGTTGAGATCGCCCATTATTAGGGTGTTTGGTTGAACCCTAATATTTTCCAGTATATCAAGAAAAGAGGAGTGGGAATCCTGGGGCATGGTGGGTGATCTCTAGCAAGCAACAATTTGGATTGCAGTTTTGCCCAAAGTTAGTTGCACTTGGATAACCTCGGCTGCATTATGCTGAGCAACTAGCCTGGAGGTGTGGATATCCTTAATGAATATGGCCACACCTCCGCCTTTGGTGTTCCAGTCCAGGTTACATGGCCGAAAAGTGTGGTATGAGTTAAAGCCTGGTAGTGCAGGGGTGCTATCTGGAGCCTTGAACCAGGTCTCAGTCACTGCACAGATATCGATGTTCTCCATTTTAAGGAGTGCCTCAAGTGAGTGCATTTTGAGATTTAGACTTCTAGCATTGAGTAGCATCACCCTCAGTTTTTGCTTGCCTTTTCCTATTACGGTGGTGAATTTGTCATTTGAACCTTGCCTAAAAAAAGCACTATAGGGGCGACAAGAACCTTAGCCAGTATCCGGAATCCCAGAGGTGACAGGTGCAAAGCATCATGGTCTGTCGACCATGACATCCCAGGCAGACAGATACTGGATCCCTTTAGAATGGCACCAGAAGCTTAGCCAATTGTTGAAGTCAATCATTTTGTCCTTGTACTGCAGCATCATTCTGGGTGATGACAGAATGCTACTCAGGTCTAGGGTCATACCTGCCTGGGCTACAAGATCGGAGAGCTCTTCCATGTCTCTTTTCATGTAGTCCAGGGAGGTACATCTCAGGTCGTTCACACCAATGACAGAGTCATATTTGTACTTGTTGTGGAGTGACCTGAGTGTGTGAGTTATGTGGTGGATCCTGGCACCCGACAGGCAGCTGACAGTAACCTTCTCCTTGTTTAGCCTGGTGAGTGGGACATCAGTGTGCCTGACTATAGAGTCACCTATGACTAGTGTGTTGGGTACGTTGTTTTGCCTTATTGGCTGTGCTTG
Organism: Protopterus annectens; assembly: GCF_019279795.1. Taxonomy (NCBI): domain Eukaryota; kingdom Metazoa; phylum Chordata; order Ceratodontiformes; family Protopteridae; genus Protopterus; species Protopterus annectens. The sequence continues at coordinate 991,584,634 of NC_056732.1, read as the reverse complement.
AGTGGCACACTGAGTCTGTGGGCTATGTGTCATTTGGGTTGTGTTGGGGGCTGGAGGTTGCTTGCATTTCTGCTTTGGAGGTTTCTGTTGCTTGAGCAGGTTATTATTGAGAGCCTCCGTGAATGTTTTTGTATTTCTATGTGTGGATTTTGGTGGTGTAGATTTAGTGAGACTATGTGATGAGTGTGGTGTGGTGCAAGTGTTTACCTTCTCCTCTTGACTGTAAAGTTCAGTCTTGATTGGAGAGAGCTTTACCTCCAGTTTGGCTAGATAAGTGCATCTCTCACAGGTTGTAGTGTTGGGTGGTAGGAGGAGAGGGTTGTCTGTGTACATGAGGCAATTTCTACATTGCCCCAAGATGCCCCGATTCATCAGATAAACAGGAGAGAACACTGGGAGCTGACCCTTGGACATGTTTGAATAAAAAACTATTTTCCCCTAGATAAGTGAGGAAAGTGAGTACAAGAGCTGTTTTTCTCTAAGCAAGTGGGGAAAGTAAGTACCAAAACTGTTTTCCTCTAGGTAATGAGGAAGGTTGAGTGCTGTAGTAATTAGTAGGTTTTTTGGTGCTTACAAGTTCTGAACAAGTGCTGATCACGAATAAGCAAATTCAAGTGCTAAAACTAAAAATCTGTATCTGGACTAAACTAGTTACAGGAAAGGGGGGAAACAAGTGCAAATGCAGGCTTTTAAGTCAGAAAGTTGAGAGAGATGGAAAAACTGCCCAAATGGCCATTAACTACAATTTCTGGGCCAGAACCACTCCTTATGTGGTAGATAGGTTACTTAGTGCTTACCACTCCCACTGATAAGCTAGAAGGCTTCCCTCCAACACAGAAAGCTTAGTGGGGGGGGGGCTCAGAAGCATACATACAGTCCTGGATACAGCAGATCTGAATCTGGACTACACTAGTTACAGGAAAGGTATTTTTTTGTTTTATATCTATATATATATATATATATATATATATATATATATATATATATATATATATATATATATATATATATATATATATATATATACAGAAAAGTAGCTAAAACTCAGGATGCACTTTAATTTTAATTTTACTTTTAATTTTCTTGACTCACTGATTAATTGATCAGTTATTGTATAATTGAATTGAATAATAAATGTAGTGAAATGTATATAAAGTACACCATTCTTGTGCATGATTATTCCCTGGAAGGCTTGATGCCGAAGTACTAGGAACACAGTAAAAGTGGATGGTGATCATTTCCAGTTCCAGTTGTTCAGTGTGTCTTTTTTCTTTTTTTGCTACCTGTGAAGATTTCAGAAGCTTAGAGCAGATAATTGTTATATTTATATATACAACTATATTTATCAATCTATTTATATATATATATATAGGGAGAGAGAGATTATATATTGATATATATGGTTGCAGTCTATTACAGCAAGTGTTCATAAGAGCAAATGCTCTTACAGGCTTGTTTTCCAGTCTTTCAGCTGCTTTCCAAGCAAGACTGTGGAGCAACTGGGTCTGGGAATTTGTCCTTACCCCACTGTTGTTCAGCCATAGAGATGGAGTGATGGTAACAGGGATGTAAACTGGCAGTTCACTGTTTGATGATATATATATATATATATATATATATATATATATATATATATATATATATATATATATATATATATATATATATATATATATATATATATAAATAATTTATTTATACATATATATATATATATATATATATATATATATATATATATATAATTTATTTATATATATATATATATATATATATATATATATATATATATATAAAAATAATTTATTTATATATATATATATATATATATATATATATATATATATATATCTATACATATATATATATATATATATATATATATATATATAATTTATATATATATATATATATATATATATATATATATCAATAATTTATTTATATATATATATATATATATATATATATATATATATATATATATATATATATATATATATATATATATATATATATATATATATATATATATAAATGTATTTTTCAATCTTATTTCTCACCTTATCTCAAAGATAAGTGAGGATGTATACAGATATACTTTGCAGGTATACTTTGCCAGCACCCCGCATGTCAAAGACTTTTAGCCAGGTCCAAAACATCAGACAGCCAACTGAAGATTGTTTTAATGGTAGGACAAAGCCCACACATCTGTGCACTGGGTTTGCTGTCCTTATTTCCTTCTCATACAACTAACTCCTTATCTCTAAATGTTGGGGTAATTTATGTCCGTTTCTTGTGTTTAATCCTTCACTTTTCCAAATCTGACTGAATGCTCTTCCCCATGTCAGATATCAACAAGCTAAAGTGCATCTGTTATAACACATAGGGCCGGATTCACGAAGGCTTGCACAGAGTCTAAGAGTAGTGTAAGACTCCATGCAGCCTTCGCGATCCAGGAACAGCCCAAAGTCCGTGTAAGAGTCAAGCTAAAACGGCTCTTACACTGAGTGGGCGTGGATAAGCTAATCACCTCACTTGAAGCCGAATAGCATGCAAATGAGGATGATTAGCGATCCAGGAAGCCCAGAACAGCCCGTGTAAGAGCCGTTTTAGCTGCAGAAATGTACTCAGTTGACAACTGAGTGCGTTTCTACTAAACGCAATGGAGCCATGTCAGCTCCAAATAAAGGGTGCATATGTGTCAGGCAGCATGCCAATGGCCAAATATGTGGCCATTGGCAAGGTAACCTGATGCAAATATATAAAAAATATAATTTTTTTTTTGATTGCCGATGTTTAAACCAGCGCAGCCCAGCATAAGCGGGCTGCTGCATAAACATAAAACAAAGGATTTAAACCCACAAATGTGGGTTTTATGCAATACATGGAATGTCAATGCAGGGACCAGCAGACCAAAACCAACATGGCCACCGTGTAGTGGTTGCTAAGGGGAAGCTGAGTCTAAGAGATGTAACTAAGCATTAGTAGGCAATCTGATGCAAATGAGTGTAAGGATACTGAATTCCACTGTCACATAGCAAATGAGCACATTCTGAGTAGTGTAAGAGTTACAGAAGGGGAGGAACAGAGTAGGAGATAGGTGACATCACAGGGGGGAATGGTAGAAAGAAATGCAGTTCATTGGAGGTTAGAGTTACATGACAGATGTCAGACAGATATCATGGAAAGAGGTGTGCCACTAAGTAAGCATGAGAAAGTCAAGAAATGGAAGGTGTACACTGTTGCCTACACCAAAGTTTCTTGCTGGATGTGTATGCGCGGGCACCACGCAGTAAGGCAGTGTCTTGGCGTGTAAAGCAGACTGAGCATGTGGGAACGTGTTGGGAGATGTTTAACACCGTTTTTGTGGGCGTGCACGCGTTTTAAACCGAATAAGCAGATTCTGAACTGTATAAGTATGTGTGCACGCGTGTAAGCCACTGTGAGCATGTTTCTGCTGGTTTGCACACGGCTCCTCCCTGAGGAAACAGAAAGGAAAAAGGAAGCAACAGATGTAGTAGGAAGTTAGCAGGGAATACTGCTGGAGCTAGCAGGTGAAAACAATTAGATGCAGGCAATTACACAGGCAGAATAGTAGCCCAGCCCAGCACTTAAAACACTGCAAACAGCAGTGCAGAATGTTTCTCTCAAGAGACACTGCAAGACAGGAGTAAGCTAATAGAAGTGAAAACTGAAAAAGCTTCACTCAGAGCAGAAATGTTAGGGGCTGCCATAGCTGTCATAATGAGACATAGGTGACTTGCTGAGGGTGGTAACAATGCAGATGGTGCCAGACAACCCACAGTGAGGAGACGGAGAAGAGTGTACAGGCCCAGGGTCACCTACCACGGGTTACATGAGCTGGAGATAGTAGAGCTATAGAGTGGACAGAGACCTCCTGCAGCAAATAGTGGAGCTGTGCAGGCCACACCTCACACACAGAACCAACAGAGGGGAACCCATCCCAGTGGAAACCAAGGTATGTGTTGGCCTAAGAATACTAGCAACAGTTACCTTCCAGAGACCAACTGGTGATATGATGGGGATATCACAGGCATCAGCCTCCAGAGTACTGCACCAGTTCCTGGATGCCATGTCAGCACATGTCGGTGATAATGTATATTTCCCCAATGCCCGTGAGGTATTGGCCAGCAATATGCGTCTCTTCCAGCAAATAGCGGAATACCCTGAGGTACTGGGTGCAATAGACTGCACGCACATACGCATCAAAGCACCACCCGGTGAGCGGGGTAGGGCATACATCAACCGCAAGGGCTTCCCCTCCATCAACTGCCAGGTTGTGTGTGATGCCCAGGGCATAATAATGAATGTGTGTGCTGGCTGTCCTGGGAGCTACCACGATTCCCACATCTGGCATTTGACGCAGCTGTACCAGACATTTGCCAATGGGGACATCCCGCACGGACACCTAGTGGGGGATGCAGGTTATGCACTGGAGCCGTGGCTGATGACATTCATCAGAAATGCACACACACCTGAACAGGAACGCCATAATGAGGCACACGCACAAACACGTAATGTAATAGAGCGTGTGTTTGGGCTGCTCAAGTCATGGTTCCGGTGTCTGGACACATCTGGTGGAGCCTTGCAGTACACACCAACTACATGTACCCAAATTGTCATGGTATGTGCTATGCTACATAATATGATCTTGCGAAAACAGCTGCAGCAGAACCAGCATAGGGCCGGGCCAAACAGCTCCCCACCATTGCCAAGGCCATCACAGGCAGAGCGTGACTCGGAGGAGGAACAACCTGAGCCTGCTCCAGTAGGCAGAAGGAGGCGTGCCCAGTATGCCCTGGCCTTGGCAAAGAGGCAATGCATAGCACATACACTGGCTCAGTAGGAACCCTGGGAATGATACCCCTCTCTGACTCACTCATATAGTAACAGGGATGCCTAACATGACACAACCTGCTCTCAAACATGTACAGGGAAGTGTAATATGTGCATCCGACAGAGACAGCCCTGCAGCACCACCTGAGGCATGAATGCTATGTGTTAAGTAATGTAACACCATGTACTATATGCACACCTGAGGACCCTGACTAACATCCTACCCTCACCAAGCATCATGCCACAACATGACAATGAGATGATCAAGTGCAACAATTGACTGAAGTATCGCAGTTAGTCAAAGGGGATCCAATGTGTGCCAGTCTGGGATGACATGCTGAGCATGACATGATGCACCACCTGCTAGGACTGGCATGCACCTATCAGTGCAGGCCATATGGATACTGGCAAAGGCTGCTGTCACCCACAGTGTGCCCTGAATAGGTAAGGCTCAAAACACAAACCTATCTCCATAGGTATCAGAAGGGATAAGAATAAGATAAGGGATAAGTTGAAACAGCAAGATGCATGCAGTCTAAACTCACCCAGTATGGAGAATGTTGATATCTGCGCTGTAACAGAAAACTGAGGCAAGGCTCACAACAGCACCCTAACACTACCAGGTTACACCTCATACTGTGCTGTACAGCCTCAAAACTTGGAACAAGCTACAAAAGGAGGGTGACTAGCAAGATTTGTCAAGGATAACCACACCCCCATGTCGGTACCACAACAAAAAGCAGCATGGACTAGCCATGCTCAAGTAACAGTGGCTAAAACTGCCCCCCAGTTTATAGCCTGCTACAGACTACTGTCCCAACACCAGGAACTGCATCCGGACAATGCTGGAATACATGAATATATCAAGTCCTCCAAACCACATTATATTGGGTGACTGCAAATACCCAGACATAGACTGGGAGCATTATACTAGCTCCAACAGTGTAGGACAAAAGTTCATAGAATCCATAAACCAAAAGGCCCAGGAACAACGTACCACTCCCACAAAGGGGTAAGCATACTGGATGTGATAATCAGCAACATGGGTACTGGATGGCAAGATGAGAAGTGTATTGCTCACTGGTAAAACCAGACCATAGAGTAATCACACTGGATATCCAAATCCTGACCACAGTCCCTGGCCAGAAAACCACAGTGGAAAACATGTGTTAAGCAATATTTGCACTCCTCCAAACTGATGTGGAATCCATTAAAGGTCCGTGCAGGTGCAAAATATGGGCCACACCTCAGAACCTGTAATACAGCCATTCCATGAACACTGCCAGGAATGCTTGGATTATGCAGTCCTAAATTAAAACAAGACACAATGCCATACACGCAGAAATCTGGCATGGTGGACACCAGCCATAACCAAACCATGCAAGAGAATGAGGAAGCTACTACATGATAGAGCAAACATAAACAATGAAGTAATCACTGATCAGTAGTATGGCAATAAAAGCTGTCCACACATACAGTCCACTAAGGCCAGCCACAACAAGTGGAATCTGTGAATCCTGAGGCAATGTTACACCTGCTCCAAGTACACAGACAACCCCCAACTCCACCCAAGAAATACAAATATATGTGAGAGATGCAACCATCTATCCAAACTGGAGGATGATCTCCCTCAACTCAGTACTCCCAAAACAAGTCAGGAGGAGAAGGTAACCACACACACCACAAACACAGTCCCACATAGACCTATTACAACTGCAAACCAAACACATAAACACAGAAAAACATTCCCAGAGGCACAAATCACAAACACAGCACACCAACAGAGGCCTCTAAAGCAGACACCCAATCAAACAACCTCCAAACATAGCGCATGCAACACATAGTACACAAAGCTGGTGTGCCAAACAGTCACAGGCCAGAAGGAGAAACAACATGCCAGATACAGTTGTAATAGGTGACTCCATAGTCAGACACACTGCTGTCCCGCACACCAGACTGAACAAGGGAAAGGGTACAGTAAGCTGCCTGTAGGCTGCCACAATATGCCACATAACAGAAGTATGTAGGTCACTCCAAAGCAAGTAGAAATATGATGCAGTCATAGTCCATGCTGGTGTGAATGACCTGAGATGTACCGCCCTAGACTACATGAAAAGAGACATAGATGAGCTATCTGATTATATAGTCCAGGCCGGTATGACATTCACCGTTTGCAGCATCCTACCCTTACCAAGAATAATGCCTCAGTACAAACATGGAATGATCAGCCATAGCAAGTGGCACACTTACTGGTGTCATACCAAGGGGATCCAATGTCTGTCTGCTTGGGATGTCATGCTTGACAAGCCATGCAGCTGTTCTTGGGATGGCCTGCACCTGTTACCCCTGGGCGTCTGAATATTGGATAAGGCCTTTGCCACCTCCATAGAACCTTTTGTAGGCAAGGCTGAAAAGACTGACCCACCACCCTAGAAAACATAAGTGGGAAGAAACATAAGGGAAATGCTGACCAATGCCAGATGTGTACACCCCAATATGCATGGACGCGAGGCCATCCCCAGTATGGAGAATATCGATGTCTGTGCAGTGACAGAAACCTGCTGCAAGCCTCCTGACAGCACACCAGCACTACCAGGTTATACCACGTATCATGTGTCATGGCCCCAAAACCTGGAACAAAACAGAAAAGGAGGGTGAGTATCCATAGTCAGCACAGACACCCATACGTCCAGGTAACTGACAATGCACAAGGCATTGGAGTTCACCCATGTGCAATTAACTGTAGGCAAGACTGCTGTACAGTCTGTAGCATGCTACAGACCGCACTCTCACACACAATAACCCCACCCAGCCGTCCTGAAGACACTGGACAGTATGAATGTCCCACCAAGTACCAAACAAGGTACCACAAATTACCACATAGGTGGTAAACCATTATGTATGGAAGGAGTAACCAGGGACCTAGGGACACAAGTGGACAGTAACCTGTTATGTGACACCCACATTGCTAATGTGGCTAGGAAGACTGTCTACATTTGACACCGTATCAGGAAAGGATTCACATCTACGTCAACAGAGGTCATTGTGCCCCTATACTTTTCTCTAATCACACCCATAATCTAGCACAATGCCTCATATGGGATGTACCTTACCTGACACCTGCAGCAGTTAGAAAGACCTCAAAGGTACCTCACCAAGAGGATAAAGGGTCTCAAATATATGTCATATGCTGCCTGGCTGTAGACACCCCAGCTGAATGCAGTCACATACTGCCTACACAGAGGCATTGGATGCCTGTCGTAGGAGGCCATGCCCAACAAAGGAGTAATGGACATGCTCCACCCCAGAAAACTCAAATCCATCAGAGCTGTGAGAGTGAGAGATGTCAACCTCAACAAATAATGAAATAGGATGTGCTGGTGGGACAGATACATAATCCAGAGGCTCCCCACACCCTGGACCAGAATCCCACTCCATGTTAGGCAGAGCCCCTCACTGACACTCTTCAACAGGAATCTTGCCAAGTGGATGGATGATTGTAGAGTTACACTGGGGGTCTTCACTGTGTCATGTCCAGACAGAGGCACAGCAAAGCAAATCATAAATGGCCATAATATTCACATAGCAAGGGGTGGCAAAGCCACACACACTCTGGCTAGGCTAACAAATGCCCTAGGGTGGATAGCCTAGTATGAACCTATGAACCTATGAAGATACAAATTGTACAGGACACTAAGGATAATCCCAAGGCTTTCACAACTGATGGTAGGAACCATGTTGGGAATTCACAGATATGCCCTGAATCACACAAATATCACAAACACACACACATATTGCCAACATACATCCTGACAGGTGCAGTGCAAACCCCCCGTCACGCGAATGCAGACTATCTATCCCAGCAGACTGCTGGCCCCCTGACATTGCAGATGCTGAGGCAACAGCCAACATCTACAAAGCAAAACACACAGCAGCAATGGTATGAGATGGTGTCCTGGGCTTAGTGCAACTTGGACTCCAAGATGACTGGAATGCCAAACCACACTACTGCTCAATGTCAGCCTTACCACAGAATATGTACCCAAAGAGCAGTGTACAACAACAGTGGTCCTTCCCAACAAAGGTGTTGCCGGAATGGATACTGAAAACTACTACCCCAGAATCCTGAGAAGCTTGGTTTGCACAGCTATGGAAAGGATCAGCATGTACCACAGACATAAAGATATTGGGGACCTACTGACACCGGACCCAACCCAGTGTGGCTTTCTCAAGTGCAGATCCTGGCCCTAAACATGTTTGACACAAATGAAACAGTCATCAAGGTCATTGATGAGGGCAATGTGGTCCACACAGTGTAGCTGGACCTTGCAAAGGCTTCTATACAATACCCTACGTGTTCATTATAGATAGGCTCACCAGCTTAAATATAAACCCACATGTCAGTAGAGGGGTTGCAAACCAGACCAAGGACAGAACAGACATGGTCAGACATGCTGCAGCCATGTCAGACCACAAACCAGATATAACTGGCATCCCACAAGGCTTTGTCCTGGGATCTCCCTTGTCTGGTATATATGTCCCATAGGTACAGGCAAACATGGAAGGACTGTGTCTGAACCTGTTTGCAGAGGACTACAAACTGCTCACCACATATGATCCACCAGCTGACACAAGCATCCCACAAAAGGGCCACATAGAAACAGACAACTGGTGCCATAGCCATGTCAGCAAGCTAATTGCAGAAACGTGTATAGTCAACCCCCCGTGGATATACAGTAAGTGCCCACCAATTACCACATAGGTGTTAACCCATTATGTAGTTAACATGTAATGAGAGACCTGGGGACACAAGGTGATAGATATCCTGCATTGGACAAACATGTGCTGTAGTGTTTACAGAAACATACCATATACCCACTTAATCATGAAGGCTGTCAGATCTAGATAAGGGGAGGTCATTGTGGCTCTGCAGTCATCCTTCATCAGCGGTACAATTGACTACAATAGCCCCTGTGGGATGTACCTCAGCAGACACCTCCATCAACCGTAAAGTCCCCAACAGTACCTCATCAGGAGTATCAAAGAACTTGCACAGATGCCATGTGTTGCCTGTGTTGCTGGCATCAATAAACATGCTGCACCATGTACAATCTGAATGGCAGTGAGCTATGCACATGAGAGACCTGAACCCCAGCACTGACTTACATAGGACAAGCTGTACTGCGTGATCCATAACACAGAAGCCACCCCCACCCATGAGTGAGCCTCCAGCACAGGTTACCCACAGAGTCACTTATCAATCTTCCTCAATAGGAATCCTGATGAGTGGATGGGAGATGGTAGACTTATCCTGGGTATCACTGACATGTCACAGGTAGACAGAGGCACAGTATACTAACCATGACATATGTCATGGCAAACTCCACTTACAATGTGTGTTGAAGGACAAACACACTCTCCAACTAGCATTAGACATGGACTAGGGCACATCGCTAGTGTTTGCAAATGTACACCTATGTTGTGGAATACACTACCAATGTTGGACAAGCCTGGTCTAAGTAGTTCATATCTGAACAGAATGCAACATGGTCAGATGTACACAACTGGCCCCTAACCAGGCTGTTGTGCCCACTATCGAAATGTAAAGCAGTGATAGCAGTAAAGCCCAGGATACTGTCCACCACAGTCAAAGTACTACCAGTACACTATACAGTACTACAGTGTTAGGTCAGTGTGAAAGGATGTTGACAACTGTATGCAAAGTATCCCATGCAAACACTGCAGGCACAGTATAATCCTGTTGTGTTCACACACAAAGCAGTTGTACAGTAACTACACAACATGACACACAACACACAACCATAAACGGGTGATATTTGTTGAAGTTCACACTCATCCACAAATGTGTTGGGCTGCAGAGTCCAACATATGGAATGCTCACACTGGGCATGCTCACACACTTTGATAAATGAGACATATGTCAGACAACATGCCATGGGAAGGCTGAACTGGGCATGCTCACACACTTAGGCCAAATCTCGGTTTAGCAGTTGGACACACATATCTGGTATTTTTATGTGTTATTCCAGGAACCAACAACATTACAGCAGTCTGCCCAGTGCACACAGTTAAATGACTACAGAGACATATGTGATATAGTGGATCCCTCCCATATGCAAACAACTTCCACAGATGCACAAGTTGTTCATACAAACAGGGAATGCTATGGCAATAAAGATGTGCAAACAGTCTATCAGCAACAAATAATGTGCATTTGACAATTAAACATATGGGTGTAGAGGTCAACACTAGGCTGTTTGCCCTAGGGAATGACAGCTTAGCCAGAGTGTGCTTGGTGTCTGCCTCCCCACAGGATGCACATTCCCCTTTCTAAACACAGATGATGTCAGCACCCTGTAAGTACAGCAGGAGAAAATAAACTTCCCAGTAATCCAAATAGCGTGCTCCGCTAATGTGTCCATCTCAAGTGTCATAACATAGTTAGGTAGGGGTTTCAAATCCTGCAAATGCTCAGTGTTTGTGTGAGTGGGGTTGGTGTGTGTGTGTAAGTCTGTGTGAGAAAAATGTCCCTTTTGGCAACTAGGAAAACACACTACAGGATGCACGTTCCCTTTCTAAGCACCGATGATGTCAGCACCCTATAAGTACAGCAGGAGAAAAGAAACCTCCCAGTAATGCGAATAGCGCGCTCTGCTAATGCATCCATCTCAAGTGTCATAACTTAGTTAGGTAGGGGTTTGAATCCTGCGAATGACAAGTGTGTTTGTCTGAGGGGAGTTAGTGTGTGTGAGTGAAATGTCCCTTTTGGCAACTAGGAAAACACACTACAGAATGCACATTCCCTTTCTAAACACCGATGATGTCAGCACCCTATAAGTACAGCAGGAGAAAAGAAACCTCCCAGTAATGCGAATAGCTCGCTCTGCTAATGTGTCCGTCTCAAGTGTCATAACGTAGTTAGGTAGGAGTTGGGATCCTCCGAATGGCAAGTGTGTGTGTCTGTCTGAGGGGTGTTAGTGTGTGTGAAAGAAATGTCCCTTTTGGCAACTAGGTGAACAGACTACAGGATGCTCATTCCCTTTTCTAAACACTGATGATGTCAGCACTCTATAAGTAAAGCAGGAGAAGGGAAAACTCCCAGTAATGTGAATAGCGTGCTCTGCTAATGCATCCGTCTCAAGTGTCATAACATAGTCAGATAGGGGTTTGAATCCTGCAATTGTCAAGTGTGCGTTTTTGGCTGAGGGGGGTTAGTGTGTGTGAGGACAATGTCCCTTTTGACAACTAGGTGAACAGACTACAGGATGCACATTCCCCTTTCTAAACACTGTGCAGCAGAAGGCCATAGCTCTGGCACAAGTTGTCTGTTGCTATGATGCCCCTTTGGAAGATGCTTGTGTCAGCTGGAGAGTCGATTATGGTGGCCAGTCTGCAGTCATCTGCATATCTGGACAGCCACAGTCCGTCCGTGTTGGCCCGTACCTCCAATAAATATATACCAAACAAGAGAGGTCCCAGGACTGAGCCTTGTGGGACACAACTCGTAACTGGTGTGGGGTCTGGCATGGCTCCAGCAATGCTAACAATGTGGGTTCTGTCCTTGAGCCACTGTGCAATCCATCTAGTGACATAGGGGCTTATATTTAAGCTGGTGAGCTTCTCTAGAATGCCCAAGTGGGGTATTGTTGTGAAGGCTTTTGCAAGGTCCAGGTAGGCTGTGTGAACCACCTTCCCCTCGTCAATGGCCTTGGTGACTGTTTCAAAGAAATCAACCGGGTTAAACCTGGTAGTGCTGGTGTGCTCTCAGTAGCCCTGAACCAGGCATCTGTTACTGCACAGATATCGATGTTTTCTATGCCAAGGAGTGTTTTGGGTGCATGCATCTGGAGGTTTAGACGTCTGGCGTTGGGTAGCATTGCTCTCAGTTTCTTATCCCTTGTGATACCTATGAAGGTGGGTCTGTCATTTGAGCCCTGCCTAACATAGGCACTATGGGGGTAGCAAGAGCCTTTGCCAATATCTGAAAGCCCAGGGGTGACAGGTGCAGGCCGTCCCTAGCAAAGCAGGTAGTTCAACAGAAGATGAATGTGTGAAGGTGTAGTGCCTGTTATTAGTTAGCAGTAGCATATATGACTGCTCACGTGGACACATGCCAGGTAAGTCATATGCACTGTGTCACAGGCAATGTACATGTGAACAGGACAAACAGTGACATCCTGTCAAGTGGGACATGGACATACATATAGTAGGCTATGCAGATGGCACTAGGAGTCCACAGAAGCTCTATAACTATGCATTGCAGGTGTGATCAGTATAACAGGGTAATTGCAAGCAAACATGCATGCAAACAAAGCTACAGTAAACAGGGCTGCATGTAGTCCATTGTACAACAAACAAGCTGTACCAGTTCCAGTAGGTAACACTGCAAATATGCAGGCACTATGCACATGTACATGGAAATACACGGGTCAGATGGCTAGGGTCCAGTCTCAGTGCACACAAGTGTACAGACCATGTACTGTCAGGATGTACAATAACTGGATAGAAACCCATGTGCTCATACCTGCAGTAATACACATGTCAAATAACAGACACTGAGCCTTCACTCAGTGGTTCCATACCTAGTAGGATGTATGCTCCAGGCCTGCCACCACAGTATCCCTGACATATATGGGGACTCTCCCTCCTGTGACAGTTAGTTATGTGTGTTGGGGCTGTCTAGCATGGTATGAGATGTGAGCATGCAGTGCTAGGGTGCTCCTGTGTGTCCTGTACCAGTCGTGTAGTACTGCACACATATCAACATCCTCAAACATCTGCATTGCAGAGTCTAGTGTGGGCAACATGCCACTTGCAGTTTACATGTCCATCATTGTGTATTACTACATTCATTACCCTATCCCCTGTGCTACCTATGTATGTAGCCTTCTGTTGACATCATTACCACTGGTATGCCAACATGTGCAGATGATACACTATGGTACTTACCATGGGTGTAGACAACAGGACATGACAATCACACACTTACTGCATCAGGCATGCTGTGATATACCCACAATTAATTCAGCACACAGTACTGTTAACAACATGATACTATTACTACACATCTATGTGGTCACCCTGTGCATCAGCAACATGTTAACCTGTACCTGCACAGTTGTTACAGATTGCAGGAGGTGGCACAGTTTCATCATATGCACAGGATGTGAACTTGGTATGCCTGAGTCAGCCACCGATACCACCAATTGATATGTATGTGTATGTGTGTTGGTGAGGGACAGCAGTAGAAGGTGGGGCAATGTTGATGCAGTGTGTGCGTGTATGCGGTAGCCCTAGGTGTTGTCAATTTGCATGTGTGTATGGATGCACACAGTTCCACCTCATGGCTGCCATATACTGGTGTTTGTGGACAGCCACAGACTGTACCTGCCAGGTCATACAGATCAGTGTCTCTGGCCACGGACTCGGTACCTGTGCATTGCAGGGGTGCTACGGACCATATCCGGTACCAACCCAGACTGGGTACTGTCATCAGAAGCAGGTGTTCGTTGACTGGACACAGATCCCTGTCGGGCCTGGCCAGAGCCACGTGCACGTGGTCTCCTGGGGCGGTCTGATGACAGCACAGACCCAGCATTGCTGGGGCTACTGCTGGCACTACGGGGGCGGCCGCGGCCCTGTTGTTGTCCACGACGACTGCCAGCTGCTGCTGTTGCTGGCATACGGCCACGTCGACGCCTCAACCGCCCACCATCGCCCTGGCTCATGGACATGTAGTTGTGGAACCGGTCTAATATGTCCCCACAACGTCTGTCTATGACATCGGTGAGATCACGGATGGCAGCCGCAATGTCACGCATACTGTCAGTCATGGCTGTGCGACATGCTGTCAGCTCCCTCAGACCCTGTCTGGTGTACCGTTCCATATGTGACTGTGCCTGCATGACAGTCCGAAACGTAGCTGAGGTTGTAAGACCTCTGTGGGCACATCTGACAGGGGCAGTACGCCCATGGATGCTCCCACGAGAACCCCTGGACATCTGTCTGTGTGGTATCATCTCTGGGCCATGCCCATGGCTGCTGTGTGGGGAGGCATGTGCCACAGATACCACATTACCCTGGTCAATGCCTACTGTATGCTGTCCATCACCTAGGGACAATGGTGACAAAGGGTGTATTGGCAGGATAACTGTGCGCATTGATGGGGTCGACAGCTGTGTACTGTCAATCGGCTGACCAATGGCGGACCCTGGCATACCTTTCTGTGCCATTACACAGATGTCATCATTATCAGTACCCACTGCACCTGACTCAGGTTCCCTGCTACATGACACCAGAGCAGCAACAGAACCTGTGGGAGGGAAACAGGAAACACAGTTTACAATGTCTACACATTTCCAGCGATGCACACATGCACACATGCACAGGTGCACACATGCACACATGCACAGGTGCACACATGCACACATGCACACATGCACAGGTGCACACATGCACAGGTGCACACATGCACACATGCACACATGCACAGGTGCACACATGCACACATGCACACATGCACAGGTGCACACATGCACACATGCACACATGCACACATGCACAGGTGCACACATGCACACATGCACACATGCACAGGTGCACATGCACACATGCACACATGCACAGGTGCACACATGCACACATGCACACATGCACACATGCACACATGTACAGGTGCACACATGCACACATGCACACATGCACACAGTTTCACACAATTGTACAGTACTCAGTATGCGTGATATCAACACACAGGCACAGACACACCTACATGCATACAAAGAGCACTACTAAGTGAGCCAAATAGTACTATTACTATTAACACTATTACAGGAATTGTTAATACACACTCACCAGCATGGATAGGCTGCATTGCTGTTATACCAGAGGGTCCTGCAGATGTGAAGAAACTAATGTCAGTGGGCACAACTGTGCCATTGTTACTGAGTATGATACAGGTCTTGCACATTAAATACTATGGTGACAGCTACAAACCAAGGACACACCCCACACATGCATTAACTACCAGTGTACACAACAGTCAACTATACATATGGCATATTACCTGCACATTCACTGTCTTGCTGCTGTGTGGCTCCAGCCTCCATCATAATGCATGTCTGCTGCTGTTGTTGTTGCTGGCAGACTGGAGCCACTACACTCATGAGTAGTCCCTCCAGTCTGGTGAGTGGGGGATGTGTAGCCACCCCACCACCTGTGGCGACCTGTTGCCTGTGGATATCCGACGCACGCTGACGGACATGTCTGATTAAATCACTGCAGTGATGTCATACCTGCTCATATGTCCTATTATGCGTGCCTATGTCATTTACCCGACGGACAAGGTCTTTCCACAGTGCAGCCCTCTCCTGCTGATCCTGGCTCGTGCGGGAAAAGAGTATTGCATAATCCCACACCAGGCTCTGGTGTATCTCCTCATCCTCAGCTGTGGAGTAGGTGGGATTCCGCGGGTGGGCCATGTACCTGAGAAAGAAAATAACCTGGTATCAGCAATATATGTCAGCAGAATTTGGCACACATACTACACATGCTACTCGACTGTTATGATACAACATATCTCACATATGTAGCATCTGGCTGTCTATTGGTGGATACACATGTAGATGGCCAGGTATCGGTGCTCAGCCAGCAACTGTGCAACAGTACCTGGCAGACTCCATACGACATACTACCAAACCCCAGCAGTCAGAACACTGATTCAGGTCAAGAGCACCTCCTCACTCTGGGGTTTGTATCTAGGTACTGTATGGCCTACATCGTCAACTACTGTGAGCTGACCACACACTGATTGCCCTGGATATACATATCCCACCTCCACCACCAGCACAAATGACTATAGTGCATAACATTACAGATACAAACTCTACACTTTGTAACAGTGATATGGTATCCTTTCAGCCCACTGGGCCAGTGGCAGATACAACCCACAATGCTGACCCCTACACAATTGCTTTCTACAGACATCTCCGAGAATGCATGGATCATGCAATCCCATATATGACCAAGACACTCTCCACAAAGGGACAGCATCCTGTCCAGTTGACCCCAGCCATAGACAGATTGTATTACAGAAGATGGAAGCTACTGCAAGACAGAGCATAATTCACTAAAGGGAGAGCATGTCTGAGCAGCACTGGTAAGGATCTATTTTCCATCATACAAAATACATGGGCAACTTTGAGAGGGAAATCAAGAGTGACACTACAGATGACCAGAAGGCCTTCTTCAGTTATGTTAGCAACCTGGTCAGGAGCCATCCTCTATGCCCATAGGTAGTACACAACAACAAATGTTTCACTGACACCACAGATATCGACAACATTGTGGCAGACAGGTTCAGTGCAGGTGTCAGCCCGCCCTCTCCCCCGAAATAAGGCATAGTTATCACAGCTGACTGTAACCTCCCTGTCATCACAGATGTCCAGGTGAGAGACACCCGCAGGACAGCAGAATACACAACATGTATGGGACCTGATGGTATCCCCAGTTGCATGCTACATAAACTCTGACAGGAGCTAAACACACATATAGAAGTGCTATGTAACACTAGCCTGACTACAGGATATGTACCTGTACACTGGCGCACAGCAGCAGTGGTTCCACTCCACGAAGGAGGCATCTCAACATACCAATACAATACAACACAATACATTACATTACAATACAATACTATACAATATGCTATTGCCCCTGGGTCTACAGCAGCATACTGTTCTGCTACCCTGACCATTGTGACACATGTGGTGTGATGGTACCTGCTGCTGTCACACAGTTACACAGGGTGACTCATATGGCATATTACCTATCTGGCTAACATTCAGCAGGGGTATGTGTGACATGTACTCATGGGGAGTCTTGCTTCTTAACACTGTGTGGTTTATTGCAGGGTATGTCTTATCTGTGGGTAGGAACTCTTACCTCCACATGTGCACTCTATTGCAGTGGCACGGACGACACACAGCAGACATTTAGGTTGTGGATGGTGTGAGGTGTTACTATGGTTGTTGGACATCTGTCATGGGTGTGACTTCCATATGTAAATCCGGGAGTGGTAACCTCTATGTGGGTGGCATATGTGTACTCTGTGGTGTTGTCAGTCACTGTGCATTGGTAATGTGTTTGAATGCATTGTCACAGTGTTGTACATGTCACTGTGTCCTTCTCCATATCTGTAGCTGTCATGTGAGGTCCATACCATGGCAGCCATTAACAAACTTTACAATAAGAGGAGAAAGCTATTACATGATAGAACAAAATCCATAAAAGGGAAGTCACCCCTGATCATTATTAGTAAAAAAATACGAGCACTCATAAAATCAACTAAGGCCAATTTTGAGAGAAAAATTGCCATGGATTCAAAGGACAATCATAAGGCCTTTTTCAGCTATGTTAGGAACCTGGGTGGAAACTCCCAGATATGCTCAGAATTAGTCCAAAATGATACAAAAATCACTGAACCCACAGACATTGCCAACATACTGGCAGACAGGTTCAGTGCAAACTTCCCCCTCTCCCCTAAAGGAGAGATAACTATCCCAGCCGAGTGTAGCCTCCCGGACATCTCAAATGCAGGTGAAAGCTGCTCTCTAAAGCTAAAACACAGCATCAATGGGACGGATGGTGTCCCCTGTGTGCTACACGAGCTAAATGAGGAATTAAACCCGCACATAAGGCAGCTGTTTAATCTCAGCCTTACCACAGGATACGTGCCCAAGGAGTGGCGTACGGCAACTGTGGTCCCACTCCACAAAGCGGCACCTCTATGGACCCTGGTAATTACCCCCATAAGCTTAACAAGTCTAGTCTGCAAAGCTATGGAGAGGATCATAATGGAGCTCATAAACAAAGATATAGGGGACTTGCAGACATTGGACCCGACCCAATTTGGCATTGTCAAGGGAAGATCATGCCTTTTGAACTTGGCCGACTTCTTCGAAACAGTCACCAAGGCCATTGATGAGGAAAGGCAGTCCATACAGCCTACCTTGACCTTGCAAAGGCTTTCGACACAATACCCCACTCGGGTATTGTAGAAAACTACCAGCTTAAATGTAAACCCATATGTCACAAGATGGGTTGCAAACTGGCTTAAGGACAGAACCCACAGGGTTAGAGTTGCTGGCTGTGTCAGACTCAAGCGGTCACAAGTAGTGTCCCACAGGGCCCGGTCCTTGGCCCCATATTGTTTGGCATCTACTTCTCAGAAGTACAGGCCAACATGGGAGGACTTTGGCTGACAAAGTTTGCAGACGACTGCAAACTGGGCGCCATAGTGGAAAGTGCATCGGACACGGATATCCTTCAGAAGGGACTCACGGAAACAGATAGCTGGTGCCAGAGCCATGGCCTGAAGTTAAATGCCAAAAAATGTATAGTCATACCCTTCAGGAAAAACAAGGTAACCCCAAGCTACCATATAGGTGGCAATCCACTAAGCACAGAAGAGGTTATCGGGGACCTGGGGACCCAGGTTGACAGTGGCCTTTCTTTTGACACTCACGTTGCTAAAGTTGTTAGAAAGACCTTCTACATTGCCCACCTGATCATGAAGGGATTCACATCCAGATCTAGTGAGGTCATTGTTCCCCTGTACTCTTCACTTATCAGACCAATGATCGAGTACAATGCCCCATTAGGGATGTATCTCACCCGACATCTGCAGCAGTTGGAGAGACCCCAAAGTTCCTCACCAAAAGGATAAAGGGACTCCAAAATCTGTCATATGCTGCCAGATTGAAGAAACTCCAGCTCTATTCAGTCGCATACCGTCTGCTCAGAGGTGACATGTGCCTGACATACAAGGCCATGTCCAACCGGAATTAATGGACATGCTCCACCTCAAAAATCCAAATCCACCAAAACCACTAGAGCAAGCGACTTAAACCTTAGCACGGATATAAATAGGACGTGCTGGAGGGATAGATTTATCACTCAGAGACTCCCTATGCTGTGGAATAAAATCCTGGTCCATGTGAGGCAGAGCACCTCGTTGACTCTGTTCAAGAGAAATCTAGACCTGTGGATGGGAGATCGTAGGTTTACCCCGGGAATTATCTCTGTGTCACTGCTGGACAGAGGCATAACAAACTAATGGGCACAGTATTTTTTCATATAAGGGGTGGCGTAAGCCACAAAAATTTGGGCTAGGCTTATAAATGCCTTAGGGCAGATAGCCTAGTATAAACCTATGAACCTATGAACTTATGGTGTGGAGGGGTACACCGACCTACATGTCCATAGCTGACACACCATGTCCACTGACACATACCATGTGCAGGTATTCCAGGGATAGTGTGCCACTGTGAATATCATTGGGGCCACTATTGTACACATTCATGACCCTGTTCACCCCTGACACATGTAGTGGTGGGCAGCCAATCACATATCTGGTGGTTACTGGTGTAGGTGATCTGGAATGTGGTATGGTACTCCGGATTTGACACTGGTGTTCACTCCATGCCTTTGTCACCAGGCACCTGTTGCAATACATATGTACACATGTGCCTCACTCAGACTGTATATACATCTCTCTCTCTCTCTCTCTCTCTATATATATATATATATATATATATATATATATATATATATCTATATGTATATAGATATATGTATATATATATATATATATATATATATATATATATATATATATATATATATATATATGTCCGTATACATATACACATATATATATTGGTGTACATATATTGCTATAGATGTGGAGGGGCCACAGAGGGGCTGTGAGTGACAGAGTGGATGGTACAGGCTCTGTTGCAGGTCGTCATATACAGTCATACCTGTAGGTAGTCAGATCAGTCTGTCTATGTATATATATCTACATATATCTATATCTGTATGTGTGCATTACATAGATATGTTTGTACAATATTCTATCTACATCTGTCTATGTATTCCTACATCTCTCTCTCTATGTATGTATACATATATGCATATCATAGATATATATATATATATATATATATATATATATATATATATATATATATATATATATATATATATATATATATACACATACATATGTTGACATACATGCATACATATCCATATGTTAGACAGGCATATCAACATATTTGTCTACCATACTGTATACACACACTAACATACTGCTAAACATACATAACTGTGTAACCTACTTTGTACATGGCACTACAACCTACAATCAAACAACATTGATATGTGCACATAGATGCTCTCACATACAAATGTATGTACAGCCTTCACTGATAGTTGCTGTATGTCACCTGCCCTTTACACATCTTCATATACATATGGATACAGACCAATGACACATATGGAGGGTTCACAGTATGTAGACCTTTATAGTATTACTTTACATTACCTGTGTTTGTCACAGCTGCTTGTGTTGCTGTCTGGTTCTCTGTCCTGCTGCTCCACTTCCCAGTTGTCAGCTTTCAGGTAGCTGTTGCTGAACAATTTGTTTCTGTCTGCTTAATTGCAGTTTTCTCTGTCTCTGTCTCTGTCTCTCTCTCTCTCTCTCTCTCTGTCTCTCACGTCCTTCTCAGGGTGCAATGAAAGTATTGCATGCGTGGAAATGGAGTACAGCATACTTTTGTAGGTATCTGCATATGCCCATGTGATGGCCTCTGCACCAATTGTTAGCCAGCATTTGCTAATTGCATGCAGCCAGTTGTGTACTGATTGCAGTTCTCACTGTGATTTCAGAACAGTGCTATAAAAAGGTGTGTGGGATAGGCGTAGCCCTTTCAGATGTTAAGGGCGGGGACCATGCTGTTATGCTGTGGACAATGTTCTGTGAGTGTAAAGGTTGGTATCTCTCTCATATTTCCAGTTGTGTTGTAGATTAACATTCCTCCATTCATTTCTCCAGTTTCCTGTACTAACTGTGTATGTACACTGACACCTACAACTACTACTACTGTTAATGTGTGTGTGTGTGTGTGTGCTTTCCTTTCACTTTTGCTTGCACTCAGTTGCTAAGGCTTCAATAGTTGCCCTTTACAGTCACTACTTGTATGCCTGCTAGGTGTCTTGACTGTAGTGTGCTGCTGTAGCTTTCCTATTTTCCATGTACATTCACACCTTGGAATGCTTGCTATATCTGCTAGGGTGTTACAGCATGCAGTGTGGTCTGGCCATGGTGTGGGCCTTGACATCTATTAGGGTATTTGAGTATGCTGCTGAGCAGGCCCCAAAGCTTTCAGGTTCATCTGTTATGTGCCTCATGCAATGGTACATATCAGTGGGGTACACCCATTAAAATGTCTGGTATGCTGCAGTTGTGACTGTGGGTTAGCATGAGCATATGTATTACTACACTTTTTCTGCCATGCAAGTGGTGAATACTTTCCGGACTCCATAGTTACCATTGCATGTGTTACACCTTTCTGCCTACTGTTTGTACATTTCACATGGGGTCTGTGGGGCATCCCTGTAGGTCATTCACTGTTGCTATGTCTAGGCTCTTAACTATTCAAATATGGTGGTGTCAGACCCATCATGTGTACAGATATTTGCAGGTTGTCCACATTTCTGCCTCATATTTTGGTCAATATCCCATGCACACCTTTTTCTGGCACATCACTCTGGGCTCAGGTCAGACTATGGTGACAAACATTGAAGTTCCAGACTGCATACCCCTCCAAACATCCCACAAAGTGTAGACCCTGTTAGTTTCTGAACTGTCTGCGTTTGTTGTAACATTATTTGTAATGTGTCCCTGGTTTTGGGCCTTTGCTCCACATATTTTATTACTTGGTCCAGATGTGTTCCTGTAAGAGGTTGTGGGGTATGGGCAGTGCTTATCCTGCTGTGAGTATGTATGTGTCTTGCAAGGGGCTATAGTGACATTATTACCTACTAGCTTCCAACTAGCATGGCTGTTTCTGTTCACACACTATTATGGAAATCCAGTAGTTTTGATAGTAATTCTAAATGGCATGCTTTGTGTACTACACATCTATATTCCCTTTACATTCATTCCTACTATTACATGATATATTTACTTTAGCACAATGTTCTTGTATAACAGTCATGGCTTAGTGGTAAGTCATGCAGACTACAGTTGCCAAGGTCCTGGGTTCGTGACTCACAGTGGGATTTTATTTTGCTTTTGAACTGAGTACAAGACCTGTCAATCAAAGTGACTAAGGCACTTTTAAGCAGTTGTAACCGGGCTAGCGCTGGTTTGCGCGGAGCTCACGCATGCGCACTGGCGGTTAGCTCCGCGCAAACAAGCGCACACCCGATTACAACCACTTACACGTGCTTACTCTTGCGCACACCCGCGCTATTTTCTTTGAAAGAAAAGAAAAATGGGGAGACAGGAAAGTGGTGAAAAAGGGGTCACAAAGAGGGTAAGACAGTAGGAAAACAAGCTTGGGATGTGCAGGAGGGATGTAGGTAAGGCCCATAGCTGCCCATTTCTTCATCAGCAACAGCTGTGCATATGTATGGAATTTGGTGTGACATTTGAAACCTTCCACCCCTGAGAGAGGTGTCAGGACAACAATAATACTTGTTGTACAGCCAATTGGAATTGATAGGTTCCATGTCCAGTAGACATGTGTGCGGAATGGGCAGCTATGTATGGGCCGTAATTTTTTGTGGGTACAGAGTGCCCTTTTTTTTTTTTTTTTTCAGGTGAGAGTGGTATGTCAGGTGAAGGTAGTCGGTACAGCTGGGGAGGTAGGTTGGGTAGGTAAACAGACAAGACAAACAAGACGCATACAGGGGCGGTGTATGACATGTGTGGGGGGGTTACACAATTGACGGGGACGGAGGTTTGAATATCCAGAGCCCATGAGCCCACAGATGGCAACAGTGGAACTGATATCCCCACCCATAGGCAGTTGCCACTGTTCCTTCACTGCCCAGGACGGGGCTGTGCTGGGGGCTGTGTAGGCGGGGCAACAGGCATGCCCGTTAGTTGTGCCACCCATGCCTCGAGCTGGCGTAGGGGCTCAAGGACAGAGTCCCAAATCTCCCTACGCACCACAGTCCGGACACTATGAAGGGTGAGTGGTGGATCTCCTCCGGCCACACTTGCAGAGGGGGGGCGAGCCCCATCCCCTGCAGCGCTTCCACCCACAGGTGGCACAGGGCCACCGGAGGAGGGTCCGGACTCGGCACTAGTGCCAGGTGCACTCGCCAGCTGAGGTGGGAGAGGTGGGTCCGCTGGAACCCGCCTTCCCTGTCGGACTGTGTTTTGCATTATGTCATGACAGTTTGGGTTAGTGACATATAATACCATTCACAATTAGTTGTAACAGCATGCATTAGTATTCCCATTAACCAGACACCCAGATATTCACACCATTGAACAGCGTGCATAACACATGCATAATTTGAACAGAAATACACAGTCCAACAACATGCAGGGTTAATTGATGGCAACAGGCCATCAGGTGTGGATGTATGAACAGGGCAGATGCATCAACAGACATGCAAATATATATGACCCAACAGGACAAACGTCCAGGGGTGTTAATTGTGATTGCACATACCATTTTCACGTGGAATGAGTTATATGTAGTTATAGGGTGGGGTGAAGAAAGTAATATTAACACCTTTGAATAACAATACATATGCTGTACATTTCTAATAGCCACAGTTATATACACACTACTGTTCTAACTACAGTTTCCTATATGGTAACTATTTCAACTTGGTGATAGGACTGTTAATGCAACATCAATGTACATTTTATGGTTCTTCATACACATTCATATCTAGCTTTGTTCAGCTACATCAGGACTACATTTGCTTTATATAGCTGTAGACAAGTGTGGATGTTTGGTATATCAGACAAACATCCTATCTGCATATTGCAGACTGAGAGCAACATATCCTGATTTTGGGATACACATTCCAGATGCAGCAACACTTTGAACAGATTTTGCTGTTTGGTTTGGAATATCACATGCATT
The DNA here is from genome assembly GCF_019279795.1 of Protopterus annectens. Taxonomy (NCBI): domain Eukaryota; kingdom Metazoa; phylum Chordata; order Ceratodontiformes; family Protopteridae; genus Protopterus; species Protopterus annectens. The sequence continues at coordinate 991,559,801 of NC_056732.1, read as the reverse complement.
TCATTCTGTCTTGACTGCAGTATACTTTATTCAGGGGTTATTACTACTGTATTGCTGGATTCAAGGCACTTTCTCACACTCTCTCACTTGCTTTCATTTTACTATTCAGGATGGTACTTCTAGGCTTTATTGACATGTTTTAACAGTACTTATTACAATCCATTCCAGCAGTCTCACTTCTGTCATGTTTCAGTATTTCCACAGGGATATATTTCACACATGTGATTTCATCATCTTCTGCAGCTATACTTTTCAGCCTGCTGCAGGTTGTGTACTATTTTCTTACAGGCAGGGCATTTTTATTTCAGAATATATGTCAGACAGTTTCATGTTTAGGTTAAACTTTCAGGCTGAAAACTCTTGTAATCAAGCAATACTTGCATACACTTTCACACTGTTACTTGCAGATTTTATTCCTTACTGACTACACTGCACTCTTTTGCTGACTGTCATACTTTTATATTTCTTTACAGTTACTGGTAGTGGATTACTGACCTGCCTGGTGGCGCAACCGCACCAGCCTATCGCCATAGGCTCTGCGGTTTGCAGAACGGACACCTGCAGCTGTAATATAAATGAAGCAATATTGGAATACACATCTCCATAATATCAGCTAGTTTAATTTTTTACATACATAATTAAATGTTACTTACTCAGTGGTGGGGCGTTGGGTGATTGCCGGGCCTCCTGGATCCAAAGGTTCAGTTGGTCCTGCTTGCGTCTCTTCAGGTCCGCATGGTGGTGACGAACCTGCTCACCAGTCCTTGGAATCCCTGTGGCACTGGTGAGATCATGAGCCAACCGGTCCCACGCCTCAGCCCTGTATGCTCCCCAGAGGACCTGGCCCTGCATGAGTTGGGCCTCATGATTGTGGACTAGGAGCCAGGCCATGTACCTGGACTCCTCAACACCCCACCTCTGTGCTCGAAAGCGACTACCCTCTCCTACTCCTGACATTCTGCCTGCAGGTCTGTTCTACAATTGTTTATGCTGTGTATTCCCACCTATGAGGCTTATATAGTCCGTTTTTCCCGCACATATCTGTGATTGGCCATTTTGGAATTGTATCAACTTCAGTAAACCTGCATTGTCATGCTGTAGTTTGTATTCATTCCTATATATTAGCTATTATTGCATTTACAGGTACTGCAGTTGTGGCTTGGTGGTTCTGTACCTTGACTTTGGTGTATAGTATCCTGGGTTCGAATCTGGCCACTGCTTTTTATTTTTCATGACTGTCTAGACATGCTGAGGGGGGTGTCTGTGTAAAGGCAGTTTTGATACGGCTTGCTCAACGTTGCCCGTTGGTTAGCTTGTTTGCGCGGTGCGCAGCTCCGCGCAAATGGGGTACGCTGCTTTAAGCCTCATTTGGCTATCGGCACGCATATTACGCTCAGCTCAGCTAGGGGCACATAGATTTAATGTGTTAAACCATTGCTCAGCTACGGGCACTCATTTTGCACCAGTTAGACCACTGCTCATCTACGGGCACATGCACTCACTCTGTTAAACTGTAGCTCAGCTATGAGCACATCTGGCATGTTTTCTTCTTTTGTTACCTCACATGTCTGCAATATAAATGGGCTATTTCATTACATTTTACATGAATTGTGGTTTTATGTGTACATATTTGTCAGGGACTTGTTTCCTGCTTATTTTGCAAAAAAAAAAAATGGTGTTGTGGGGGCTTGAACCATGAATGCCTGCTCTTCAGCCAACATCTCTACCACTACGCTATAGCTTCCTGGCTTATTTTGCATATTTAGTTCTTATATGCTTTCCCACTGACTGCTAACTGTAGCTGCGCTACGGGCACGCCCGCGCAAACGAGCGCACTCACGGTTAAACATCTTTACAATTTAAAAAAAATATATAACATGTTCATTTATATATCTTGTATGTTTATAGTCTGTGGTGGCATGTGTTGTGTTGTGTTTGTTCACATTTCCGTGGACTTTGTTGTGGGTGTTTACTTTGGGCACTTTTACACTTCTGGGGGCGTGTCCGCTTGCAGGGCTCGGCCTATGGACAGGCCCCCTACTGTCTTACACGGACCGTGTTTGACTTAGGTGTGATTCAGCATGCTCTCATGAATATGCAAAGCATGCTGACATCACTCCGTTTAACTGCAGCCTCCGTGTAAGAGTTATAACTCTTACATGGAGGCTTCGTGAATCCTGGGGATACATTGATCAGTTTTTTAGCTGTGAGCACTGTGTTTTTTGTTGGCTTTGCTAGACATACTGTTGTAGCTCAATTGCTTATTCATGTTTCATACAGATCTTTGCAAACTTGTTTGACATCCAAAGGTTCTTCATGTAGAATTAATGTTTAGTACTTAAAGCCACTTCTCTTATGGAACATGTAACAGAGGGCAGTGGTAATCACTATTTGGTCTTACTAGTGTCTTATTGTAGTGCCACTAGTACATTATGCTTTGCACACATTTAAGGTACTGAAATTAGTATGCTGTTGTTTTATACCTGGCAATATGTATTCTGTTTTAATGCATCCTCATGTCTAAAGCAACCGTTGAATCTAGTCATACTGCCTTTCTGGATCTGCTGAGCTGCATGCTAGCAGTGGTTTCACTTTCTCTTCATTTCATCTCTTGCACCTAAACACTGCAGCTGTTCCTGCCGAATGTCATTCAGGTGTTACTGCTAGTGCCGTATGTTGTTTGCACACAGGCATTATCTGGTATAGTTTTTCTTTGTTTTATAGTAATTTAACTTTATACTTGCTTTCTGCTTTTTATTTTATTTTATTTGACATTTGTTAACCAGGTTAGTCCGACTGGATAGAGACCCTTTTTCAGCAAAGACCGGAGGAGAAAAGCTCCACAAAACAGTTAAATAAAAATTGAAAGGATACAGGAGAACAAAAATTATAATAATAACAAAGTATACAAAAAAGAAAATTCTTAAAGCATGAATCTAAAAACTGTAAAATTTTATACATATTTTTTTTTTAGACAGGAATAATATGAATGAAGATAAGTCAGAAGAGAAACAAAATGCCAACAGTAAGAGATAGGAAGATGGCTAAAGAGAGAGGCCGAAGTGTGGGGGAGAGACAGAGAAATAGTGTAAGTTAGGAGGAGTATATAATAACATAGTAGGTAGGATATAAGTGAAAGACTATAGTAGATAGGAATTAAGTGAATGACTGTTGAGAGGGAGATTGACAGGTAGAGATAATAGCAGGTAGGAAGAGAAATGTTAAGTTAGGATTGGAAGATAGGCATATAGGATTATGTTAACCCAGTGAACTTGTTAAAGCTACCCTACTGAGTACACTGTTACTCCACTTTATTGCTTGCATGTTTTGGTGGGAAGCTTCCATTGCTGTTTGTTTACATTGTGCACTAAGAGAAGCTTAATTTTCCCCTCATTTCTCATGCTCGTCACTTGTGACAGAAGCACTGTGGTTGTTCCTGCATATTTACTGAGGTGTTTCTGATAGTGCTTCATATCACTTGCTCACATACATTGTCTGGTTGAATTTTACTTTGGTTTTATTTCTAATTTAACTCTATAATTGCTTGCTACCTAACCAACTAGAGTTGCTAATATTAGCCCACTGAGTGTACTATTGTTCTGCCTTATTGGTTGTACATTTCAGTGAGAAGTTGCCATAGCTGTTTATTAGTTTGTTCAAATACCAGTAGTGAAGAGCTGTATGTCTTTTATCACATTTCTCTTAAAAGTCTTACTTGTGCAAGTTAATCTAGATCACGTATCCTAAATATTATTCCCTTTCACATTTAAATAAGTCTGCATGCAGTGTTGTACAACAGCTGTAAACAGCATACATTCAGTCTTACCACAGCATCTTCTGTTTTGGTCAGAATATTCTTTGTTTGAATATAAATAAATCTTCTATTTCTCCTACCCTCCTTACAACTGATTATTACATTTATCTAGTTAGGCTAACTCTTAAGTCCCAGCACAATTTTTATTCTATTTCACAGCAACTGCCTTAGGCTTACAAACTTAACTCACTCTCTGAAATTTCCATTCTAGGGAATGTGTTCTACAGTTGTTCCCCTCCCCCAAGCAGCTGGTAAATCTGTACTGTGGTGCTCATCAGCCCTGAAGTAAGGCCTACTGCCTTCATCACTATTTAGCGGTATTTTGACACTTTAAGAAAATTCAAGAGTCTGACCAGAAGGTATACCAACTTCTACATGTTATTATTTAGAGTTGTTGCTGCTAATGTTTAAGGTAGAGATTCATTTCTAAAATAAATATTACTGTGAGCTGCTGCTGCTGTCACTGCCCTCAACTCCCATGTTCTCATTCACAGTTTCTAAAATCACTGCCCCCCAGCTCTCTGTCTGTCTGCCTCTCTCTCTCTCTCTCTCTCTCTCCCTCTCACACTTTCTTAAACTGTTGCTACTTTCTTCTAATCCCCTTTTCTTTCACATGTTCTTATATTATTGCTGGTTAATATGTTCATGACAGATCTTTACATATCTTCTAACCTTCCTGTATGTACTCTTTTCTGTTCCTTAGTACTTGCTTATTAGATTTTACCCCTTTACTATATATGGATATATATGTATGTATATCTATAGCTATAGATACATATGTATAGACACACACACACACACACACACACACACACACACACACACACACACACACACACACACACACACACACACACATTCAAACTTGATGCCTACATTTGCTTGCCTATCTTATATTGTGCCTAAACCATCTTTTCCTGACATAATTTGCTATTCTGTAATCTGCTCTTACCCTAAAATACTTATAAACTATTGTTGATTTCTGGAATTGACTTATTTCTGAGACAAGGCTCTTCTCTTTCATGTTGAAATACCCACAAGATGGAGCAAACACATCCATCTTGGATGTCTCCTAGGTAAAAGACCTTATCAGTTAACACTAAAACAACTTAGCCATTAAAAAGGCTTCAGAGAATCTTAGCAATTATATTTATTTAGTTTTATTTATTCAATTTGGTAAAAGGGGTAGAGCACTGATTCAAATGGATCTAGTTCAGTCTCATCCCAGCGATTCACTTTTCTGCTTCTAGAGGTCAGAGACATTCAGTTCAACTCAGGACCAGCTAGTGCCAACATGTGAAGCCATAATCTAATCAAAAATATTTTTGCTGGGCTACATGAACTTAGAAAGTACTAGTAATAAATAGCCAGAACTGGAGCAATGATCAAAATTTACAATTCCAAATTAATAGCAATTATGGAGTCCTGGATGAAAGAGCCTTCCATTATATCTGCACAGCTCATTAACAGATAGACAATTTTTAATGAGTGGTGCTATTTTGTTGGTGCTAAATGAAGTAAAACACACCCCAACTTTAAGTTACAGACACAAGTGATGTCCACTCCAGCAATGAACCCAACTGATTCACAGTACAGTATCCTTGCAAGATGCACCATAATTCACTTAACTGTTTTCTACATCACACCCCTTCTGCAAGGTCCTTGACTGAAATTACAGTAAATAATAATCTAGATTTCATCAAGAATCACAAACCTGTCATAGTAGGTGAGTTTGACCTGAAATGGAAAGCTTCCCAGAAAACTCTTCTAAACAGTTTAATCATTACAAATTAATCTGAATAATCTTTGAAGGTACCAGACCTAATCCCAATATTAAAAGCAACGGGTGACACAGTGGTGCAGCATTTAGCATTGTCACTTCACAACAAGGGGTTCCCCAGTTTAATTCTTGGCTGCAGTGTCTTCTGTTTGGAGTCTGCATGTCCTTTCTGCATTCACATGGGTTTCCACTGGGGGCTATGGTTTCCCACCACATTCCAAAGATATGCAATGATATATTTTACTATGTTAAATGTTTATATCGTATCTATACTTGCACTGACTTGTAATTTTATTGTATGCTATTCACTATCTCCTGGATTCAGCAAGCTCTGCAGGGAGTGCCTGAATAGTGCAAGAGCTGCTGCATGCAATATGGCTGCCGAGAGATCCAGGAAAAAGCCCCCGAGATGTGCACAAGCGCGCCTACACTATTCCCACATAGACACCACTGCTATATGCTAATTACCTCATTTGCTGGTGAAAAACATGCAAATGAGGTGAATTAGCAATCCAGGAAGCAGGCAGGCATCTGTGCAGGAATAGTGTAACCTGCAGAATTATATTCGGTTAGTAACCGAATACATTTTTGCAAATTACAAAGCAGAGGCATGACAGCTCGAAAGAAAGCATGTATTCAATGCATTAGGCATGTTAATGGCCAAATATATGGCCATTGGCATGAAAAATAGTTGCAAATTTATAAAAGACAAGTTTATTTTTTTTTGGCTGATCTCAGACTTTTAAGCTTAGGGCAGTGGTGCACAAATGGGATTGGACCGAAAATAAGAAAAAAAATGGGGAAATAAGCTTTTAAACCCAAATCAGCATTTTGCCATAATAGTCAATGGCATGCATAAGACAACAATACCAGGGAATAGTAGGGAGGGTTCAGTGTGAGTGTGGTAACTATGAATTAGCATTCTGGTTTATGCAAATGAGGGGACTGATACTGAATCACAGATTTCTTCTCAGTGTTAGCTTGCACCCAACCATGTAGGTGCAGCAACACCACTGTAGAAGTCTAAGAGGTGGATGACCTCATAAGCAGGAGTATCATACATGCTGTAATCTTATTGGAGCTGTGTGGCCTGTGTTTGCCCTTAGCTATGCAAAGCTAAGGAAGGGGGTGTGTCTGAGGCTGCCAAGCAGTGTTAACATTGCCTAAATGGGTGTGCATGCCACGCACCGGGTTTAAAAAAAAAAAAAAAAAAAAAACAGGAAGTAGCAGCTCTGTTCAAATCTGAGCATTGGGTATGAGCAGCACACCTCAAGGCTTAAGTGGGAAGGCAATGGAAAGGGAAAACAGCAGTAGGAAGGCAATCAAGAAGAACTAGCATAGCTGGCAGGTGAAATGTATCAGAAGCAGCCAATTACACAGGCAACAGCCCAGCACACCACTATAAAGTATGCAAATACCTTTCAGTCTGTATTTTCCCACAAACTCTACATCACCGGTGTACACAGATGGGAAATTTTTACCTGACAAAACTAACAAAATGTTAGGAGCTGCTGTCACTCTCATACATCAATATGTGCAAGAGGCTGAGTGTGGTGAGAATGTGAATGCTGACGACCATCCCACAGTAAGGAGGAGGAGAAGAGTGTACAGACCCAGGGTAATCTACCAAGGGCTACATGAGCTGGAGATAGTGGAGCACTACAGGGTGGACAGGGACATTCTACAGCAAATTGTTGAGCTGTGCCTGCCCACCTCACACACAGAACCAACAGAGGGGAACCCATCCTAGTGGATATCAAGGTATGTGTAGGCTTAAGAATACTAGCCACAGGTACCTTCCAAAGCCCAACTGAGGATATCATGGGGATCTCACAGGCATCAGCATCCAGGGTACTCCACCAGTTCCTCGATGCCATGTCAGCACATGCCAGTTAGCACATATATTTCCTCAACATCCGTGAGGCATTGACCAGCAATATGCGTCTCTACCACCAAATAGCAGAATACCCTGAGGTACTGGGTGCTATAGACTGCATGCACATACACATCAAAGCACCACCTGGCAAGCGGGGTAGGGTCTACATAAACTGCAAGGATTTCCCCTCCATCAACTGACAGGTTGTGTGTGATGCCCAGGGCATTAATATGAATGTGTGTGCTGGTAGCCCTGGAAGCTATCACGACTCACACATCTGGCATATGACACAGCTGTACTAGTCATTTGCCATTGGGGACATCCCATATGGCCACCTAGTGGGGGATGCTGGCTACACACTGGAGCCGTGGCCGATGACACCCCTCAGAAATGCGCACACACCTGAACAAGAACTCATAATGAGGCATACACACAAACCAGAATCATAATAGAGCATGTGTTTGGGATGCTCAAGTCATGGTTCCACTGCCTGGACATATCCGGTGGAGCCTTGCAGTACTCTTCAGCTACATGTACACAAGTGTTCATAGTATGTGCCATGCTACACAATATGATCCTGTGAAAACTGTTACAGCAGGAATAGCATGGGGCAAGGCCACACAGCCCCCCACCATTACCAAGGCCATCACTGGCACAGAGTGACTCGGAGGAGGAACTACCTGAGCTTGTACATGCAGGCAGAAGGAGGCATGCCCAGTATGCCCAGGCCTTGGCAGAGAGGCAACACATAGCACATACACTGACAGGGTAGGGACCCAGGGAATGACACCTCTCTCTGACTCACATATACAGTAAAAGGGATGCCAAACATGACACTACCTGTGCTTTACCATGCATAGGGAGTGTACTATGTGCATGTGACATAGTCAGCCCTCCAGCACCATCCTCAATACTGGCACAGCCACAAGATAAGTCACTCCTCATATCAATTACTGAATGGAGTAGTATGTTCTGATAGTTGTATCTATGGTATGGACGTGAGCATGCAAGAGAATCGGGTGGCTGAATGGGATGGCAGCAGATAGTGGACACCTATATGGGCAGCATGAAATCCATAACAAATACTGGTGTCAACACACTAGGGAGTACTAGACAAGGTGACAAATCCCACTGCATTACATGTGGTGGCCCAAATGTATGTCCATAGGACACACACATGCATGTCAGTGAGGCTCATATACCCACCACCAGCCTCAGCCAGCAGGACAGGTGTAGATGACCATAAAGAAAGGCTGAGCTAAGGCCTCCAATTGATGGCAATGGTGAACAACCCCCCTCCAGACTTACACAGACAGACTACAACAGGTCTGGCAGTTGTATGTTAGGTCTGAAGGGTAAGAAGCCTGAAACTGAAATATAGGTCAATAAAACCTAAGATCTGTACTCTGCTGATATGCCTCCAGTATGCATGATAGGTCAGAATACAATATGAAATGGAAGCCAACAGAGTACCTGAAATACCAGTACAATCATAGCAAATGTTTAAAGTCATCAGGTGTGCCCCACCACAATCCTATGTAGAAATGCAGTAACATATAAGTGTGAGGAGTAATATCAGTGGAGCACAGATTACCCGAGCTGGCCCAATCTACAGGATAAATTGTTGCATGTGTACACTATGCAGAGGTCTGAGTGTTAGGTTGTTGTGTGTTTAATATTGTCTGGAAGTGGTCACCATGTAGGCATGGAGGGTTGTGTCTCAGTGGCCTATGGGCAGTACTGTGTTTAAAAGGGCCATGTTCTGACAACTGCAGTGCCAACCACAGTGCTTCTTAGTAATACCCATGTCAGCAGTCGTCCAATCTCACTGTCCAGATATCAATATCTGTCACTATCTGAAAGACGGACATGCCTTGAAAGTAGGCCCATACCTACATACAGTACACAGGTGGAAGTACTCTAGGTATAGTGCATAAAATGTACTTGTCAACTGCACACACCTTTGGAATTGAACATACAGGTTAGCAGCACATTAGTTGTCTGTGTAGTATGGAATACTGATGTAGTCTGGCCAATCACTGGCAGACCACAAAAGGCACACTTATGAAGTAATGAAAGACTACCTATGTCCTCGCACAAGGCAGTGTAAGGGGAATGTCCCAGGTATATCTGTGAGTCAGCTGCAAGTAGCTTCCATGTCACACATGCACTCAACTCACCCTACCATCAGCCACAGGTTTATCACAGGTAATATCCTTGCTGCTGGGAATGAGTACAGTATGACCCACTTCTGTATGGGAATACCCACAGAATGCAGCATGCTGAAGAGGTGTTCTATGCAGGTGTGTCCCTAGCTGTAAGAAGTACCCTGCCTGCATCCAGACCAATGGATCAGTATGGACAGGAACTATTGCCATTAACACCTCACACACTTACCCTGCCACCTCAGGGGAATCCACTAGCTTGCAATCTGGGAATATAGGAGAGACAGAATGCACTGGCCTGCTACAGATGGCCAGCATCACTACCAAATGGCCTACAGTCCTCTGTCAAAGGCCTGTGCTTCACCCGTAGGGCCAATGTATGGTATCTCATGGGGTACCAACTAACAACCTAAAACAGTCAACAGAACACAAATGCAAGGCCATGTTGACAAATCCCAGTACCATACCCCCCCCCCATGTCCTACTGCATGAACTGTGGACCACTCCATAAATACTACTGGGATGAAGGGCCAACTATAGGGATACTTCTCAGATATTGCTCGCATAATGTTAGGAAGAGGATAGAATAACAGAGTGGGGGATGTAGAAGCATGGACGTCATGGAGTGTGTGAAGTCAGAAAATCTGATGTGTGTCCATATTACCCTTGCCTGCAAACCCAGTAATGGGTGGCTACAAACTCACTCATAAACCACAATGTGAAGGGGAACTGACCAGATATATCAGCCTGCCTCTGGGTAACCTGAGTGAATCTGTACAGCTTAGATGTATGGCCACAGCAGGATATGGCCATCCTAAGTCAATATATGTACAGGAAGGGGATCCTCAGCCACCATAGTACCAAGGTAGTGGACCATTTACACAGACCTATCAGCAAGTGTATGCAGCTACCCCTCCAGAATGGCATGAGTGTGCAAGAATGTGTAGGCTGTGGACCACAATACTGGACTCATCTTCATTTATCTTGTATTTCCCAGGAAATAACTGGGAGCAAATAATTATATCTGTCAGTAGTTGATGACATAATAGATCACAGTGTAAAACAGTACATATGTCTGAATATCTCTGCTAACACCAACCATGTAACACAAGCAGCACAGACAGCAATAGTTACAGTATCCCCCTATCTGTCACCCATTGTGACTCCATATTGTCAACCTATCTGCAGATATCCTGCAGAAACAAGTTGCTAACTGCAGGTGTTGAACACCAAACCCTGGACTGGCATTCAACCGTACCTGGAATGGATTCACACACTCAGTACAGAAGGTCATACTGGCCATGCTTCTATACTTAGAGAAATGAAGGCCATGTCTGACAACACAGTGGACTATACATATCTGCCATTTGCAGATTTATGTGCACACACCAAATTGTACACCATTTGGGCTTCACATACACATAGGATAGGAATACTCACACATATCCAAAGCCAACACACTATAATATGTCAAACATACACACACACACAGATATGGGGAAGAGAGAGACAGACAGTGACAGAGAAAATTCCATTATGAGGCCTGTCCCACCCACTACAAATCCAATTGGCTGATATCACATGATGTGCTGATGCCAATCACTGTAGACATTTCTTGTGGTAGCCCGCAGCCCTATAGTGTCTGTGGTGATTGTGATAACTGTGTAACATGATAGTACAAATCAGTATTCATGTAGCATCTGTATACTCAGTCCTGTCTAATGTAAAGTTGTGTGTGACTGAGTATGTGTTTGTGTTTCCAGAGGAATGATTTATGGCTCATTCACACACACTGCACTTCTCATTGCCCATGTTAGCGCTCCTTGAAATAACCCTTTGGCCAAGACTCAACCCTATAAGCTATGTGGCGCTCCCCATAACTGTATAAAACTGTGGTGTAGCAAATTAGTTAGGTAGGAGTTCTAATCCCAGACATGGCAACTGTTAAAGTGTGTGTGTGAGTGTGTGTGTGTGTGTGTGTGTGTGTGTGTGTGTGTGTGTGTGTGTGTGTGTGTGTGTGTGTGTGTGTGTGTGTGTGTGTGTGTGTGTGTGTGTGTGTGTGTGTGTGTGTGTGTGTGTGTGTGGAGGTGAATGATTTTGAGGCCATTCACACTCACAACACCTCCCATTGCCCTACTTTAACACTCCTTCTCTCAGTCACCTTGAAATAACCCTTTGGCCAAGTCTCAGCTCTTTAAGCTATGTGGCGCTTGTGATAATTACATAATACTGTAGTATAGCAAACTAATTAGGTAGGAGTTCTAATCCTGGTTCTGGAAACTGTGATAATCTGTGTGTTTGTGTGAGAGAGTGGGTGTGTATTTGTTGACACCTGATTTTGTGGACATTCACACTTACTACACTTCCCTTGCCCCTACTTTAACATGGCTGCTGATGTCACTCACCTTCAAAGATACCTTTGGACAACTTTCCACCATATAAGCTCTATAGTGCTTGTGATAAGTACATAATACCATAGTGTAACAAACTAGTTAGATAGGGGTTCTAATCCTGGTCCTGGCAACAGTGATAATGTGTGTGTGTTTGTGTGGAAGAGTGTGTGGGTGTCTCTATTGACACTTGATTTTGTGGACATTCACACTTACTACACTTCCCTTACCCCTTATTTAGCACTGCTGCTGTCACTCACCTTCAAAGATACCCTTGGAGAGCTCTCCAACCTATAAGCTCTGTGGCACTTGAGATAAATGTGTAACACTGTAATAGCTACACATAGCTAGATAGGGGGTTGAAACTCAGTACTGGCAAGTGTGTATGTCATCAGTATCCTGTGTTGGTGTTGGGATGATTGTGTAATAACAGAATCCATTCTGGTGTGAGTTTTGCTACATTATTATATCAAGGACCTATATGTCCCAATGTCCACATTACAAGGTCAACAGTTGTCAAACACTGTAGAGGTTGTTGTAGACAATCCACAGCCATAAATGTCTGCTGCATGTGCAATGACTATGTGACAGTATGGATCAGTGAACAATATAGGCAACCATTATAATACCCAGAGACCACTCTCCACCCATGGATCATACACAAACATGCTTGGCTCTTTCTCTCTTACTTTCTTTCTCTCTGTCACTATCTCTCTCTCCCTGGTAGATGTGGAAAAATACATCTGTTTTGCATAGGCAGCAGCTTGACTTTTGTAGGTAATGCTCATGATCAGCTGATGACCTGTGCACGAATTGGAGTTCCCCACTTGCTAATTGCATGTGGAACAGCTGCATGGAAACACTCCTATAACTAAGCACTTTATGTGGGTGTTGGCCCTTTTCCTTCACTGTGAGCAGGATTTCATGCGGGTGTCAGACAAACAGCATCACAGAGGGTAGTTGGAAATACCTTTTACAACAAACACTGTGGAGACAGGCCAACAAACTGGAGGGGGATGTCCCAGACATGGGGGCAGAATGTAAGTATTGCTGTCTTACATTTGAAGTAATGTTGGTTTAACAGGGTTTTTGTGGATATGGCTGTTCTGCATGATTTAAAGTCTGACATGACAGTGTTATGTAACTGAGAAAACTCTCACCTGTAGGGCTATCTGCAGACTGGCCAGAGTTTGGTGTCTTACATGTGGCGTGTTACTCACACATTTTCTGTCTTTATAAATGCAGTAGCATGCTCTGATGATTGCAGTCAGTAAATGGTAACATCCATGTGTGTTAATGACTTCACATCCCTCAGAAGAGATATGTCACAACAAACCCTGTTACACCAGCACTTTTCTCAGTTTATCACAGCAATATGTCAGTATTGGCCCTGTGTTTGTGCCTCTGTCCCCCAAGACTGTCACCCTTTGTCCATATGTCATGCAGTAAGAGGTGGATATGTACAGTATATCATTATTTACTGACATCATTCCTGATAGCAAGCTAGTGATTTATCAGACTGCCAGACATGTTACATATAGGAGGCCTTATATTTGAGGACAAAACCTGGACATTCTGTTGTAGTCTGTACAGTAGTGAGGTCTGTGTACTTATGGTGATTGTTGACAGAGTGTCAGTATTGTGTAGCGGTGTATTGTGAATATGTTACTTGGCCTGTATGCACACTGTGGTAGATGTCAGTGTTCTTGGTCCTGTTCTATCTGACATTGCATGCTGCTCCATTTTCTGGTATCCTATCAGCTTATATGTTTATAGGGCCAGACTGAGACATGTCCCATACCACAGTCAGGCATCAGACTACACTGTGAACTGGGCCAGTATATGTAGGGTCAGTGTGCAACTGGCAAATATGATGATGGGTTTTGTTCACACAGTCCATATACTGTACTATTAATTAGGCTTACCATAATGTGACTGTGTTGAGATTGATTGTGGGTATGCACTTTCACAATGATGTCTGTTACTCAGTGATGTTACATGCCTGCAGTGCCTGCTATATTTGCAATTACATGTGTATTCCCCCATAGGTAAATTGGGATAGTGTTCTGGTAATCTGCCTGTAGTTTAGACCGTGCTTGGTAACATACCTAGCAGCTCAGTGTATTCACCCTAGTGTGATGTTATGTCCAGATATTTGTCAGATGCACTGTTGCCTGGCCACCATACATGTTGTGTATTTCTGGCAAAGCAGTGGGATGCTGCAAAGATGTATGTCACTAATTAGTGGGAAGTATGTGGGCTTGGGACCTCTGCTCCTCCAATTAATATGTGTTAGGACAGACAGGAGGGTGTAAATGCATCAACTGTGTGAGCTTATCTACTCCAGTATTTGTAATATATCCCCATTTTCATGGCTTTAAACATCCCCTTTGTCAGGCTTGGTCCACATTTCTTGCACTAAGGAGTTCTGTGTATACCTCTTGACTGACCAGATTGTTTCAGACTGTCCACATTTATTGCTCATATTTCTGCTGTATTCCACAGGATCATTACTGTGATTTGTGTGGTACTTCACTATGATGATTTTATGATGTCAGTCAGTAACTGATGGCGCACGTCAGTTTCAGAAGAGCCTTCCTTCACAACATGCATGTTGACACAACCCCTGTTACTGTAGCAACATTCTACATTAACAGCTGCAATAAAATTACATTACTTTCCCTTGCACTAAGAGGTTGAGAGTTATGGTGCTGAGACATGACTCCACTACAAGTTATGGGCATATGTTTTATATATATATATATATATATATATATATATATATATATATATATATATATATATATATATATATATATATAGGTCCCCTTCACTACACCGACACGCCACAAAGCCGACACCCAAAACACCGAGACCAAAAGACCGACAACGCAGATGATCGACAAGGTGAAATCCCGACAGCCGAAACACCGACATGGGCAACGTGTGAGCGCGACTCAGTAAGTGTGCGATAGTGAAGGATTTAAGATTAGGGAGCGGACAGGTAAGTGTGCGATAGTGAGGGATTTAGGGTTAGGGTGCGGGAAAGGTGAGTGTGCGGTAGTGTCGGACTTAGGGTTAGGGTGTGGGTAAGGTAAGTGTGTGATAGTGATGGACTGTAGTTTTAGGGGTGGGTTAAGTGAGTTAGGGTTAGGGTGTTGGCAGGGTGAGTGTGCGATAGTGACGGACTTTATATTTAAGGATTGGTTAAGTGAGTTAGGGTTAGGGTGCAGGTAGGGTAAGTGTGCGATAGTGACGGACTTTAGGTTTAGGGGTGGGTTAAGTGAGTTAGGGTTAGGGTGCGGGTAGGGTAAGTGTGCGGTAGTGTCGGAACTTAGGGTTAGGGTTTGGGTTAAGGTTAGTGCATATATAGTTGTGTGTAATGTGTAGTTTACGTTTTGTGTGTCGGTGTTTTGGGTGTCGTGGTTATGGTGTTCGGTTTTGTGAGTTGTCGGTATTGTGTGTTTTCAGTCTTTTGGTCTCGGTGTTTTGGGTGTCGGCTTTATGGCGTGTCGGTGTAGTGAAGGGGACCCATATATATATATATATATATATATATATATATATATATATATATATATATCTATATGTGTGTGTGTGTGTGTGTGTGTGTGTGTGTGTATGTGTATGTAAATGTATATATCTACATATATATATATATATATATATATATATATATATATATATATATATATATCCATATCCTTTTTATGTGTAAGCATGAGTGTTGTATATACCTTCTCAGGTGTACCCCACCATATTTATCTGATATGTGTATATTTAGTTATAAAAACATGACTGATTCAACACTATTTTCACTAACAAGTAGTAAACAATTGTAGTAGTCAACGCAGTTGTTCACTACTATTCAGTATGTGTACTGAATGACATATTTGAAAAAGCAACAGACATTTTTACAGCTCCAGTAGCTTAGTGGTTAAGTTCTGTGACTATAGTCTAGAGAGTCCTGAGGTCAAGATCTGCAAGGGCTGTTTATTTTGCTGCTGGGCAGAACAAGGACTGTTGGATACAGAGTGGTTAAGGCAGTTTTGAGCAGCTTTAAGTGTGTTTGCCCGATGGTAAGTGGTGATAACGTAAGGTTAAACGTATAGGCACTTACTGTGCTTACCAGTGCTCAAATCTGCTTAGAATTTACATTCAAGGAATGGTTACAACTGCTAAGCATAGCCTAGCCTTGGTAACCACTGATTACATTCCAGACTGATAAACTTTAATTTATTTTAATTTTAATTTTAATTAAATTTAATTCCTTGTACATAAAATGCTTCTGTGTGCTGTCATTACAGTAGCAAGGGGTTTGAGTATACTGTATGGGACACCTGG